>NW_027466067.1:2192500-2227500 GCF_046127955.1 Nelusetta ayraudi | reverse complement strand
AAATAAATAAATAAATAAAATGGCTATCCTTTAAAGCTGCCAGTTCATAAAACAAAAAATGATCTGCACACCTCCATCCAGGCTCCTGGACAACAGGTGCCTCCTGCTGGTGGAGCGTTCAAAGTGCGGAGCGGGCCGGTCGATGAGGGCGCTGGCCTGCCGGCTCTGAGCCTGCGTCCGACCGCTGTATCGGAACTTGGAGCCCATCACTAGGAAGCCCTTGGGAGGAGGCTCGGGTGACACCAGCCTGAGGGACAGACAAAACACAACCGTGTGTGTGTGTTTGTGTGTGTGTCTGCCTGTCATGAAATAAAGGTGCCGAACAACCATCGCAGGTCCCCTGGACCTGAGTCCTCCGAGCAGATGGATCCTCACCGGAAGAAGGTGTGATGCTCGATGCAGACCTTCCACAGCCTCTTGGCGGCTCTGTGGTTGGAGAGCTTGAAGCCGATGGTGCTTTCAAACTGCTCGTACTGGACGGGCGGCGGGGGGGAGGAGCAGGGAGGGGGATCAGGGTGAGTTGAGAAAAGTTCAGAAATTAGTGCTGCTCACCTTATCAGACCAGCAAAGGTACTGGCTGTATTTAGTGAATATTCCTTTTTTTTTCATCACAAATGTCTCTGGGGAGGTGTCATTGCTCAAAAATATTCAACGAAATTATCGCAGTAAGATCCAGTGTAAAATCCTCTCCCGGTTCTCTGGCTTCCTCCCACAGTCCAATACACGCATGAGAGGTGAATTGGAACTGTAACTTGACCGTAGGTGTGTGTGTGTGAGTGTGAATGGTTGTTTGTCTCTATGTGGCCCTGTGATGAACTGGCCACTTGTCAGGGTGTCACCCTGCCTTCGCCCTAAGACGGCTGGGAGAGGCTCCAGCAGACCTCCTGTTAAAATCTCAAAATAGAATACTAGAATCCATTTGTCAAACGGATTGTTAAAAAGTTCTCTTAAACAATCAATTTGCTTCTCCTTCCAACCAACGCCAGGAAACAACAGGAAAAAAATAACCACACCCCAGCTCCAACCCACAATTAAGCGCTGGTCATCACAGGTGTGAAGGCAATTTTTCAGTTTGACTTAAATGATCCAAAGGAGGATCGGCCCCACGGCCCCACAGTAGGAACCCTCACCCTGCTGACAGGAGCGAAGCCGGGAGTTCAGACCAACGCACCGCCCTCCGCTGGCCACGAGCAGCCTTCATTGTTGGGAACCACGGCCGTTTCCATGGCAACAGCCACAGCAGAACTGGGTAGCGTTGCAGCTGAGACTCTTGTTGGCTTTAGGGAATTACACTAAAACTTCTGGTGATGGAAACGTGACCCTAAATCTGCAAGGTCAGGCCTTTTTGTATTTCTGGCTTTCTTTCCATTTTGTGCTTGCAGGTTTTGATACACCAGGAACCGCTGTATTAAATCTAAACACTCTGCTAGGCTAACTAACCTAGCACTTATCCTATGTATCTAATGGACAAGCCAAACAGTAGCAGCAGTGGCATTGGATATATTGAAGTTGCTAAATAAATCACCCACTTAGCAAATATTTTAATTTTAATTTAATTAATTTATATTATCTATTCATATTCATCTTCACATTCTTATTATTACTTTTTATTATGATTATACCTCTCCAGGTCTTATTTTGATGTAGAAGTTGCTCCTCTTGTAAGAGATCTTGAGGATCTTTGGCCAGGCGAAGCGGTTGATCCTTAGCCTGTCGCGGTAGATCAGCAGGCCGTTGGCGCAAACGCCCAGCATGATGTCGATGCCTTCAGAATCCTGCCAACCATCAGCAGGCGTGGACAAAAAAAGTTAAGGATGCAGACAACTTCTTTAAGCAAAAATCTTTAAAATAAATAAATAAACGAAAAAACCTTGGCGTGATGGAGGTCGACGCCATACATGGAGAGTTTCTTTGCGTTCTCCAGGAAATTCATCTCGGCCTCTGCTGGAGTCATTCCCCTGTGTGCAGAATGAGGTTTACACTGGTTACAATGGCAACAGGGTTAAACTGGTGACCAACAACATGGTTACTGTTGTAACCATGTTGTTGGTCACCAGTTTAACCCTGTAACCGGCACATTGGCTCTGCTTTAAACCATCAGCTCATAATCTTCGTCAGCCAAACTATCAAAGTTCCATCTTTGACTTCTACAACTATTATTGCGTCCCTACACACACACACACACACACACACACACACACACACACACACACACACACACACACAGATGGTGCCGCAGTGTGACGGCATCCACCAGCACATTGCAGCAGCGAAGCACGTGGAGGCTCCTCCTCCGCTGAGATTTATGAACTGAAGAGCAGTGGGTCCAAACAACAACAACAACATGAACAAAGAGGAGGAGAAGGCCTCCTTTACTTGTAGTTGCGGTGCAGCTCCATCACCCTCTCCTCCAGCTCCCGTGTCTGGTTGGGGGCGAAGCGGAAGTCGCCCACATAATCGGAGCCGTGGTCGTCGTGGTCGTAGTCGCCCAGCTCGGCCTGCACGCTGTATGAGCCCAGCAAGGCGTGGGTGACAAAGGAGCAGGGTAGCCGGCCTGACAGAATGTCGTCTCTCAGCTGCAGACACAGGTAGTACCTGCAGGGAGCGACACCACACAGATGTGGGCTTGGGGCAGGGTGTGTGTGTGTGTGTGTGTGTCAGTCGGAAAGAAACATGCCTTTGACCTGAAACCTCAAACTTCAGGGGTCGACAGTATAACTGGCCTGCTGGCGGTGTACGTTAAAAACTGTCAGGGCCACGAGAAGCCCTTAAAAAAAGTTTTTAAAAAATTAAAAAAAGGTACAAAAATCCAATTTCATATTAATTCCCCGTGGGTCTGCAACTACTTCTGTGAAATTGTCTCGATAACTACCGCCAACACGTTACAATGATCCCGATCAAAGACAGCGAGCACTGTGCTCTCCGTGGCACGTAAACACATCTTTCTCGCTCCTGCAGAACACCTCCTGGCCCGACTTCGTGTTAATGCCGAAACTGACGTCACAGATCTAAACCTCTCCCCCCGCCTTGCAACCTGAACGGCCGTGAGGTGCAGACGACCACTAACAATAACCACGTCGGGCAACGGACTTACTGCTACTAATGATCAGCCTGCAGTCTTCCCATTAACCTCCACTACAACAAACCACAAACAATATTGAATAATAACACACGGTGCTCGTGGATCGATCATGGATTGTGTGCAGAATGATAATAAACACAACAAAAGCAATTTGCAAATCTCTTGTTGAAAGCAGGAAACCTAAAGGATTAAAAAGTTAGCGAACTTTTACTGGCACGACTCCAAGTCAACCTTAACATGGACCTTTAATGGCTTTGTATTCTAAAGTAACTCAAAGCAGAAGTTCAACTTTGTCGTTTATCCACATCGTCTTTTCACGAGCGATCCTTCTTTCTGATCTCAGTGGTGCTCATGTTGTTAGCGAGCTCCTGCTTCTTCAAACACAGTGTGCTTCAGGTGTTCTTCTTCTTCAGCCTTCAGGGAGTAAACTTGCGGCGCCACACCAGGCCAGGCATTAGGTACTACATCGTCTTCAGTTGTTTCCAGCGTCTTCTTGTAACCTCACATTTTTTTAAAGACGGATTTGTGTAAAAAAAAAAAATTTCAAAAGCATTTTTCTAAAATGTGCGGTTTTAAAGAATCCGCCCCCTTGTAAACTTCCCCTTGGAGAAAAGTTAACGTGTATGATCATGTGATAACGCACATGATCATGGTGGCTCACCATCCTCAACAGTGCTGTTCCCACTGTGTCTTTGATCTGTACATTGACGAGGAATTCCAGGACAAGTACCCAAATCACTGCTGTGTTTCTTCTTTCAATGACAATAAAGAAAGTCTAAAGGTCCGTACACACCGGGAGCGAATTCGCAAGGCGAATATTCGCGTTTTTTTAAAACCTATTGAAGTCAATGAAACCGTACACACCGGTAACGAATGTTCGCAGAGCGAAAAAGCAACAGATTTTTTTTTCGCTCCTGTGTTGAATATTTCGCAGGCAAAAAGGTGAATGCTGGACCTCTGACCAATCAAAATGATGTTGGCATGTGGATTACGTCACATAAACACTTTCCTCCTGGCTGCCTCAGCTCTAGTACACATTCATTCATCATGACCGAACAGTTCATCGTTTGTGTGCAGGAGCACCATGCCTTATGGGATAAATCCCTTAAAGTTTTCCACGACACTGTCCTTAAAGACAATATATGGCAGGATATAGAGGAACTTACCTGGTGAGTATATATTTAATTTTGTGTGTGTGTGCGTGTATCAATCCTCAAACACACGCGAAAAGTTCGCTAACTAACTAGCTCGGGGAAACTTTTTCAAAGTCCGGTAAAAGCTTGTATGCGGTTTTATAGATAATTGTTTAACAATGTAAAAAATCAAATGGCGTTATTGGACCGTAACATAAGCACGCTTTTGAGCAGAATTACTATAATCTGTCTGGTGTTGTTACGAAGGTTTGCGGTGAATGGGATACTGTACTGTCATCATACCAAATTCATAGGAGATATACAGGGTCCCGAAAGGGTCTATTGATTGAAGGAATATTTTATTTCAGGTCAGATACAAGGTCTATACCGGATAGCGACTGTCCACACAGCAGCATTCCATTTTCACCTTCGGAGAGAGAAAAAAGTGTGCGTGCGTGTGTATGTGTGTTGGTCCTCCCACCTGGTGATGTCCTCGGTGAGCTGTGACGGGTCTGGAGGGTAGAATTTGACGGCAAAGGCAAAGTTCCAGGGAGAGTCTGTGGAGGAAGGACAACAAGTAGTGGGAGGAGGAAGTGAAGTAAATCAGTGAGGGAGGCTGATTTGATTTAATTCATCTGTGATTGTGTGTGTGGATGTGTTTGCCGCTCACTCACTGCGCATCTGCTTCTTGATCTCCTTGGAGGGGTCCAGCCAGTTCTGCAAGACGGACAGAGGAATTCACACACCTTCAGGATGAACACATCATGAGGGGCTAGGATGGAGAGAAACCAGTGACTTTTTTGACTGCGTGTGTGTGCTTTATTCTTTTTGACAAATTTGCATTAACAATCCTACAATCCGCATACGCTAATGCTGAGAAATTGACATTGGCAATTAAAAAACAAAGAAATCATAATTCATTCATTCAATTCATTGCTACAATGTTAAAAAAATATTTTTTTTTAACTGAATGAGCTAATTTTTGTCTGCCAGATAAAATGTTTGTCCAATCACAAGCCAGTGTGACTTTCCTCACCAGCGTGGAAAACATTCCATCTGCTGCCTGCTGATCAGTGAGGTCCAAACTCTTCCAGGGTTCTAGCCGTGCACTTGGTCATATAAAAGGGAGTTTGTAAACTAGAGTGTTGTGGTGGGCACAAGAGGGCGTTTTCTCATACCAGGCCAGGGGAAGAGACGTCAGGGGTGGGGGATATGTTTACCAGAGTGGCGGGACATTTAAGAGTTCGCTTCATTTGTTGTTGGAGGTCTTGAATAAAGCACCTGGAATCCTCGTTCTTCTCAACCTCCACATTGGTGACCCCAATGCGGTCGTGGCATTGGATTCCTCTACCACGCCCCGTGTAATGGGGCTGCAGAGGGACACGCCGGCACGGGGGAAGTACGACGCGCTCAAAGCCCAGCTCCTCCGGGTGTTCCAGCTGTCCAACGCCGAACACGCAGTGCGTCTGCTGTCTCTCAACAGCCTGGGGAACAGCAACCCCACGAAGCTGATGGAGAACATGCTTGCGCTGCTCGGCTCCAGAGACGCGTCGTTCCTCTTCATCCAGCTGTTCCTGAGCCAGCTACCACCACCAGTGTGCACGGCTCTGGCCAGCTCGCTGCTCTTGCGCACCAAGGATTACCAGGCGTTAGCGGAGGAAGCCGACATGATACTGCTAGCGTCCCGGCAGTATGTGGTGCATGCTATGCCCCCGACGCAGCTTCCGTGGGGAGATGGGATGGTGCGGGCCCCCGTTGGGTGCGGCTAACAGCACTCCCATCCGCACTTTCTGCACCAGGTTGTGACCGTCCATTAAAACACACTATAACTAACTTGGGTGGGAGTTAGTTATAGCTTCTGTTGCAGTGCCGATACTCAGCGCAGATTTCTTGTGTGCACACAGGCTGTTGGTTGACATTGCTAACCGACGGCTTATCGAAAGGAATAAAAGGAAATTAAAAGCATACAATTTTACCTTAACGCCTACAACAGTTCCTACTGCTGCGGTTCTGAAAAATTCAAGATTTCTCCAAATTGGAGGGATCGATAAAAAGATTAGATTAGATTAGATGAGATGTACTTTATTGATACCAAATTGGGAAACCACACTGTTGCAGCACTAAAAACTATATTAAAAATAAGCTGTACAGTAATTACAGTAATTATAAGAAACATTTCAAGTCGATCTATATACAAACAGCAAGAGTAAATGTGCAAAGACAGTAAACTGGGCAAAAAAATATGAAAATAATATCAAAACGGGAGCAAGACCCTCGAATGAAAGACAAATGTGTGCTGTTATACTCAGCTGCCTTTCCCATCCTACCTGCCACCCAACCTATTTTTCGTGCACTGAGAACTGGCTGGATAAATGATTGATCCCCTCAGCGCCCCCTCCTGGAGGGAAAGGGGGAAGGAGACCCACTGACCTTCTGCATGTCTGCGTCAGCGAAGGTCAGGCCGAAGTAGTCCTTCTCCAGCAGGTTGAGGTGCTCACACACTGAATCCATCAGGCTCTGTCCTCTGGAGTGTTTCTGACACACACACACACACACACACACACACTCCGTGTGAAAAGGTCAGCGGCTTTTTAAAAAGAAGAAGAAAAATAAGAGCAGACTGTCGGCTGAACATGTAAAGACTGAGGACCTGGTGGAGGAGCAGGAGAAGGAAAGGTTTCATTTCATTGTCGCATTTTGAGAATTTTGTAGATTTTGGCATCAAAGTCAATAAAGTTGGGATTAAAATATATTTTCAGCAGAGGGGTTGGAGGGTGCGAGGGAGGAAGGGAGGATGGAGTGGGGACAGTACAGGGCAGGAGTGTGCTCTCTATTATATTATGTACATGGCTAGTAAAATAATCCAACTGACAAAGCAAACCTCCACATCATTTTAAAACAGCTTCACTTTGCTATTTAGCGGATGAGACGCAGCATTAGGAGGACACTAATAGTCTTATCCTGAGCCACTGACATACAGACATAAAAGACAGTAGAATAGACAAGGAAGTGGACGGACAGACAAAGACAGACAGAAGGGAAGTAGACAGACAGGCAGGAAGTGGACAGAAAGACAGACGGACAAGAAGTGGACAGACAGACAGAGAGTAGGGCAGACAGGAAGTGGACAGACAGACAGTAGGACAGGCAGGAAGTGGACGAAAAGACAGACGCACAAGAAGTGGACAGACAGACAGACAGACAGTAGGGCAGACAGGAAGTGGACAGACAGGCAGTAGGACAGACAGGAAGTGGACATACAGGCAGGCAGTAAGACAGACATGAAGTGGGGAGACCAAAAAACAGTCAGACAGACAGACATTTCATTTTGTCTTATTGATTTACCCAGCGCTTCAATGAATAGGTCGAAGAGAAGTGGTGAAATTGCACAACCCTGTGTGCACCCATGACTTAAGTTAAGGACCCATAAAGGTCACCATTAACCTTGATACGGGCTGAGGGTCTATCATAGAGCGCTTGAATCACCCTAATGAATTTTTCTTGGAAGCCAATCTTCCCCAACACCTTGTATAAGAAAGACCATCTGACAGAATCAAAAGCTTTCTCCGTGTCTAAACTCCCAATAATTGCTGGAATTTTATCCTTTTGTATTTGTCCTATAATGTGTAGTATTCTTCTGATGTTATCGGTTGTTTGTCTGCGATGAATAAAACAAGTCTGGTCTAAATTGATGAGTTCAAGCAGAAGCTTCTCCAATCTGGCGAGAATAGAGGTGAATAATTTATAATCTAAATTGAGGACACTGATTGGCCGATAATTGCCACATTTTGTTTTATCTTTGCCCTCTTTCGGGATGACTGAGATAGTTGCCTCTCTCCAGGAGGGTGGGATTACTCCCTCCTATAAAATGTAATTGAATGTCTGCTGGAGAAGTGGGACTAGTTCCAACCTCAGGTTGCGATACCACTGGGCGTTGTAGCCATCTCGTCCCACTGCCTTTCCAACCTTTAGTCTGGTGATAGAGGCATTGACTTCCTCTACTGTAATAGGTTTTATTAGAAGCTCATTTTGAGAGTCCAATAATGACGGTAAATCCAGTGAGTTAAGAAAAGTATTGAGGTCTTTCTCCTCAGAAACGCTAGACTCTGAATATAGGCTTCTATAGAAAGCCTCAAAACATTCCTGAATGTTTTCCATTTTGCTGCTCTGCTGTATGTTTTTGGCTTTGTTAAGCTTGAAGTAAGTCCACACCGTGTACATTACCACCGCTCTGCTGACTCCATGCAATTAAGGTATTTCCGAAGAAGTTTAGGAGGTAAGATTGTATCGGTATCAGTATCAGCAGATATTCAAGCTAAAGTATTCAAGGTGTGTATAAATATATACATACTGTATATACAAATATATACATAGGATGCCTTGGAGATCTTCCCAGCCAAGGGGGCCAGCCTGCAGCCCCCCGATCCTCCCCCGATTCCCTGGGGACAAGTGCGCCCTGATATAAAAAAAAATTATCGGTACCGTATCGGTGTTGACGATACTGGCTCTATATGTGTTTATTTGGTATTGGATGGATAACAAATCTTGCAGTATCGCCAACATCGAACCCGAACCATCGCTTTTAAAAGCACATGGGTGGCACAAAAAAAAGAAATTACAACAGAAATCTCTCCTCTGTTTTTCGGGGGGAGCGAGGGAGTCCTACCTCGGCTTCGCCCTCGAACTGGGCTGAGTCCAGCAGCGTCACCTTGAACAGCGCCATCTTCAGCCGCTTGTTGGAACCTGTCTGTGGGGACTTGAGATTCTCGTTTGTCTTCTCAGATTCGTGGTCCGGGTCCTGCCGTTCATCCGGCTGCTTGAAGTTCTGCTCCTAGAAGAGAGAGAGGGATGACTTTTGTTTTTATTCCCACTACGTCCCTGGGAAAAACAAGGAATGAGTTAAAAAATTAATGTCTGTGATTTCATCCAGAACACGATGATCGGCTCTGCTGGAACGACAGCGCCCCCACCTGTTTGGCTGTCTTGCCATCAACAGCGAAGTCCTGCATGCCTGCTGCTTCCCCCTACTGTGTGGGAGGAATCCCTGAGGAATCCCTTCGCTCTCTTCACCTCCAACTCTCTGTGGTTCTTCCAGCCTGAAAGGAGATGAGGGAAGCAGAATGAAGATTGATCCTACTCGAGCAGAGCTTCGGCTCCAAACTGACGGCTACTGATCTTTCGTAGGGACTCATTTTAAAAACGGGAAAGATGGAAGTACCCCTCAGAAGTACGTGGATCCATGTGCGCCGCAGCAGCAGCACTGCGGCCACCGGGGGAGGGGGCACCACAATCGACTAGATCAAGGTTTTATGAACAACGTGCAGAATTTTGTGTTTGTGTGTCTGTGTATTTCAACCTCAGATCTTACTTGGCTCTGGGAGTCATGAACCAAGGCATTCAGCCGTAGCAGGGCTGAGCAGCTAGTTTGGAACTTTGTTTGTGTGTCATGGTCATGTGTTTCGTCAGTACAAACACTGAGAGTCTGCAGCATTCAGTGTTTTTTTAGGCCTTAGCGGATAAATAGCAAAAAAAAAGGTGTTAACAAATGAATTCTTCCTGCATTTCAATCATATAAACCGGAGATGTTTCAAAGCTCTCTTGGTCTATTTAAATCACCCATATTTGTTTTTACGTTCTTCAGAGCTGAGGTCGATCTCCAGCATTTATGCTGACCTAGGCTAACAAGTGCGTCATCCTACGTGCAGCGGCTGGCTGATTTTGTCGCTGTGTCGCCCTTTTTTTTAAAGCAGAGTGTCAGAGGAAAAGAATATAAATTTAGTAAGAAGATGTGAAACGATGGTGCCGCTCAACCCCTTTGCAGCATCGTTCAGCAGCGAAAATGCTAGTATTGTGTGCATTTGAGGTTTGTGCAATGATTCATCACAATCCTCGTCATAGGAGGAAAAAAAAAATCCCTGCCGCCTCGAGAGCAATTCAAGTTTGTCGTCTGTCAAAGGAAAAGTGGCACCTGCGCAGCGTTCCCGCTGTCGGCGTTCCGAGAGTCGATGGGAATCACAAGAGAAGGAAATTTGAGGCCGTCTGTGACACAGGGCATCCTGGCAGAATGTGAGCCCAAACCCTCTCTGCTGCCCCCTGGTGGCCTCTCTCTCCCAGCGCACAGCCCAAACGTTTTTTTCCCCACAAATTGATATGATTGGCTCCGGCGCTGTGGGGGGTGCTAGAGTTGCACGCCCACAGCCACCTCCTTCACTCTCCATCACTGAGGCTCATGGGACTCAGATTAATTGCCAGTTTCAGAGCAGATTGATGCGTCAGATCTGTTCTGTGCTTTCACTTCCTGGAGGAGAAACAAGTGAAACAAATGGTTCAGCCTCCATCTGAGGGAAGCAGAGCAATGAAAATAAGAGCTGCGGTCGCCATGGCAACAGCAGAAAGTTCTCTTCCCCTCCGCCCCCGTTTCCTATGGTCCTCTGCCTCTCTGGCCAGAGAGGAAGCAGACAGACAGACAGATGGAGGGATGGAGGGACAGGCAGACGGAAGGACAGACAGACGGAAAGACAGACAGACGGAAGGACAGACAGGCAGGGGACGCTGACAGGAGCACAATAGCACAGAGGAAGTGAAACACGGTTTGAATGATAACAACTGGATACCAGACTGGCAGCATGGCAGCAAAGTGATTTTCAACCCCCAGTGCCCACTCAAAGTGCTGTAGCCAAAAAAAAAACATAGGGCCGAAAAAGCATTTTTCCTCATTTGGCCACAATAGAAAAAAAGAAACTCCTATCAGGACAACCTTTGACCTGAAACGCAGTTCATAATAAATCTTTCTCTTGCAGTTTTTTAAGCCGTGGTTTTTTAGTCTTTCAAAAAATATGATAAAGGCCAGAAAATCACCAGAGAAGAGTTTTTATATTCCCATTGTGACGTCACGGTGTCATATGTTGCTGCTGTGTCTCGGCTCTTTCTGATTGGCTGATGCGCCTTGATGTATCGTGTGTGTTCCAGAAGCATGATGGGAAGTGACGCCACTGCTACGTGTTCCAATTTTGGCTCTATCTAGCTTGCTAGCTAGCTTTCCAGTATGTCTTTGTCTCTCCTCCTCCTCCTCCCTCTCCCACCTACAATCTAAAGCTTCCGATAGAGCTTCCAATCCTTGTTTTTGTTTTTTTTTTTCCCAGAGGAAGACGTTTCCCTGCAAACGTTAGCACAGCCGACACCAACCCACCCCCCCCACGCCCCCCCCCACTCCACCCACCCTTCCACTTCCCCCGCCTCCACTTCCCCACCTTCGCTCACCCCCACAGCCACTTCTCACTGCCCACTTAATGCTGAAATGATTAATATTTCATGGCCGGGGCTCAAGTCCGCCTTGGAAAATTGAGATAATATGAGTTCCCGTGCTTGAAAGAAAACAAACCGTCTGTTTTGTTATGCCCCCTCAACATGTTGCATCCAAGCTACTAGAGAGCGAAAGTAAAAAATAAAAAAGAAAGAAAGAAAATTAAAAAAAACTATAGAGCGATAACAAAATTAAACAGCAAAAAATAAAAAAAATAAAAACTTAAAACTGTAGAGCGAAAATCCTGTCCCCTTCAAGAGGCTGTGGCGTCCCCAACAGGCTCCTCCTCATGCTGTTGTCTCCCCTGCTAGCACCACCACATCCAATGTCTTTTAAGTCTTTTTTTTTATTTATTTATTTTTTTAAATATTGCAGATGAGGAACAAAAAAACAAAACAAAGCAGGAAAACACGACAACAGGTCAGTGTGGTTGCTCTCACTCAGCTGGTTTTCAACCCCAGGGAACAAAACTGAGTGCAAACATTTTAGCTGTTATTTACTCCTGTTCAGACAACTCCCTCTACTTCTCACACCATGCAGGGATCATTTTGCTACCTGGTCTATTTTGTGTGCGACCCGCGAGCGATCTGCGTCAAGCTGGACAGGAAGTCACTCAAAAAAAACACGAGAGACTCCAATTAATTTTCAAAAGAAAAGCAATTCTCAAAATAAAATACCGCAATTGACAAATGCAATCATTTGATCATTTGTTAGTATCTAGTAGCATCAGAGTGAGAGATGAAACAAACAAACATACGAACACAACACACACACACACAAACACAAACACAAGTGATGAAGGGGCACACAGTGACACGGTCAATTTCGCAGGCAAGTACTTAGCCACACCTGCCACATCTTTACCATGTGAGAGGTTATTCTCAATGTCTGGACATATTGTCCAAAGGAAGTGAGCTGCCCTGTTGTCAGAAAATGTCAAAAGATTTGTCTGTTTGAGCAGCTGGCTCAGTGCAAAATAAATATATATTACATATACATATGTATATATATATATATATATATATATATATATATATGTATATATATGTATATACATATATATATATATATATATATATATATATATATATATATATATATATATATATATATATATATATATATATATATACATATATACATACATGTGTATACATATACATACATACATATGTATGTATGTATATATATATATATGTATATATATATATATATATACATATATATATATACATATATATGTATATATGTATGTATGTATATATATATATACATATATATACACATACATGTAGGCGACATGTGGCGCCGCCAACACACACAAACACACCAGGCGCTCCCTCCACTACTGGGACTTCAGCGCGATCTCCACCAGCCCCATATATATATATACACATGTATATATATATATATATATATATATATATATATATATATATACATATGTATATATATGTATATACGTATATATGTTATGTTATGTTATATACATATCGTGTCTACATATATATATGTGTATATAAGTTGTTTGTGCTTATTCATGCATTCACCATGTTGTTTCTTCTCAAAGGCTTCAACTCGTAGCTCGTCACTATGTCATTTTGTTACATTAATATCAATAGACATCTGAGCTGCTGATGAGCTCAAACCCGGAGTGACCCAGAGTCTAACAGCGCCCCTGGGCCTAAGGAGGAGGAAGTGCAGCTGAGGACTTGTGAGCAGCTTTTTAAGACTGGACTCACAACAACAACAACAACAACAACAAGTCACATAATTCAGACAAACAACCAACACAAAAGCAAAAAACAAGATATGCAAAGACTCAATCAGCGACTTAATGAGTACACAAGTCAAGCTCACAAACACAAAATCTGTCAACAGCTTTCATCATCTGTTGACCCCTTCAGCACAAACAACACACACACTCACAATCCATCTTTCCCTTTGATTTTGCTTTGAGACTTTTTGAGTCTTCTCTCCCCTTCTTTTAAATAAATAATTTCTTTTGTTGTTTCTTTGCAGTTTTTCTGCGGAAAAACCTCCACGTGTTCACAGACTGTGGAGGTTTTTATCCTCTCACTCTCTCACTCCAATTCAACCAATGCACTGAAGAGAGACAACGGTTCCTGACCACTTCCTGAGCAGTCAAACGGGTTAACTTGATCTCAACAGCAGCTGATTCCCGACGACGACGACAACAAGAGCAACAAAATTTGTGTATCATTTGTTCATTCGTTTTTCGAAAAAAAAAACAATGCCAAAAAAATAAATGTTGTGTCCAGATTACCAGCAGGACTGTCAATTAAGATGCTAAAGGCCTAGCAGGACCTGCACAACCCCAGCAGATCTGATTGGACCATGAGTGGAAAGGGGAGGAGCCAGAATGAAGAAAAAAAAAACTGAGCGACGGCCGAACGTCTGGAGGAACTGAATCAAACTGGAATTTCCAGGAATTCAGTCGAAACCTCTGCAATTGGTCAACAAGGTCTCAAAACTTGCAAAACACACACACACACACACACACACACACACACACACACTATTGTCCAGTCACTACTGTCCTGGCAACGAAGGACGAAGGACACTGCGGCATCAGCATGTGCGCACACCCACACACACACGGACAACTGCACACACATCACACTCCAGGCGTGAAGCAGTTTCCTCAACCAGTCACATGACTTTTCCATGGAGGAGGTTTCAACAGGTCAGAGGTCGCCATTCACTCACAAATCTTTTTTTCGGTCACAGTGGCATCGTAAAACTAAAGTCATCGTAAAACTGCAGCTCTCCTGTTCACGTCTGGTTCACAACGGCCGCAGAAGCACCGCGAATAGCCGCGCAACAGAGACCGTTTCCTTTCGGCGCCCTTATTATCCAATGGTGTCGTTCACACCGAACTCAAAGCGGTGCACAACTCCGCAGCCAGCTCACGCTGTGCAGCAATCGTTTCGGTGTCTGGTCTATTTATGCGACAGCCGAGAGCGATCCGCGTCAAGCTGGTATGGAAGTCACTCAAAGAAACACGAGGGAATGCGGTTTTTCTCAAAATTTTAATTTTAATCATTTTTTCAAAATAAAAGCAATTTTCTAAATAAAGTACTGCAATTGACAAATGATCATATTCGTGTACGTCATTTGTAAGTATCTAGTATCACAGTGCAAGAGAGATGAAACAAACACACACACACACACACACACACACACACACACACACACACACACACACACACACACACACACACACACACACACACACACACACACACACACACACGATGAAGGGGCACAGTGAAATGGCCAATCTCGCACGCAAGTGAAAAGGAATGGCTTTATTTATTAATGGTTAGGAGCATTGGCTTGAGAATACCTCAAGGTTTGAGGTTGTTTTTGGAGACTATCTGGACAGTTTAAGTATGTAATTGTTTTGGAATGTTCCAATGAGCATAAAAATAGAATATTTCCACAAAGGAATTATTACTGTCCTCTACAATTTTTTCTAGAGTATAAGGAACACAATAAATATCTTGTTAAGTTACATACAGAGTAGGGTAGAAAAAATTTGAACTTAATTTAACGCAATAAAGATTGAAGCGTGTGCTCTTGTGTGGCAGCAGCAGAGTTATGAAAATGAAAATGCATTATTTATTTATTTATTTGTTGAGACCAAATGCATTATTATTATCATTTTAACATCCATTAAAAAAAAAAATAAGAAGAAGAAATCTGGGTTAAAAGTGGAGCAGAAGTTTGACCTTGAAATTATTTTTGTCGGCACCGTTTGTTATTGTTGGTGGTGGTGGTGGTGGCTTTATTTTCCATTTTTTTCCCCCTTTGCAGCAGGTAAGTTGAATAATTTCAACTGTGAAGGATTTCTTCATTAACAGCCAAATGTTTCCTCCTGGATCAGGACGGGATAATTTTTCCTGAAGTTGGTCCATGTTGACCACAAATGCAGACTAAAACTGAACAATGTTTTTCCGTTTGTCTGGGTTGAATTTGTGACCTACAAATATGACCATCATGAGTCAGATGTATGTAGCCCGTCAACCTTCAATGTATGTAGATGGGGCTGAGATGTGTAATAGATGACAATAGATGAGTAAGGTTCAGCAATGGGTAAGACAAGTTGTTAAAGTAGGAACATAAACCTAAAGAAATAAATCAACTGAGAAGCCAACTTTGCAAAAAAAAAACTTTCTTTACTTAACACAGAAAAACAGTGTGCCACAGCCTCAGTCACAACTCAAAATCTTTTTAAAAGGGAAACAACTCAACACCAACAGGATGCACACAATTTTAAGAATAAACAAAACAAAAGTTGCAGGACTGGGTGGACGTCGTAGTCAACAACTCAACTCCGCTGGAAAATTCTTGCTTTAATCCCACATAAGGCTCCGTCGCTGTTCGGCTGGCTCCCGTCGGCATCCACCTGGCCCCTGATACACCGCATTCGCCCACCTGCGTTCAATCAGTCTCTCCCTGCTGCTTCTTCTTCCCTCCTTATAAGGGTCACGGGGTCAACCATTGTCCATGTCCTAGACAACAGCTGAAAGCAATCTTTTAACCATGAACAAACTCAAAAACTGGTGTCTTTTTTGTTCTTTGGGGTTGTTTTTTTTAACCACAACCGTACTGTTGGCAATTTTAAGTCAACGTTACAAGAGTTTGAAATCAGAATCAAAAGACAAAATTCTTTCAGAAAACAGTCATCAGGAGCACAAACAGGAAGTAGTGTCAAGGCTCCACCAACCCTGTTTGAGTGACAGACACTCGACAACAAACATGAAGACAGAATAAGAATCAAGTCTCTCAGACGACTTCAGTCACAGGTTCATCAACTCTACTGAAGAATTGAATGAACCAACCCAAAGTCCAACGTGTAGCGGCTGAATAAAGTTGGCTCGGGCTCTGTAGAAGAGGTCCATGGTTCCAAGGACTCTGTAGAAGGACAGAAGATCTGCTGTGTGGTCCAGGTATATTCCCACTTTGGAGCATCCAGGACTTAAGATAATAGTCTTGATGCTGTCGTGTCTAAAATTTGAACAAGATAAAATCCAGGATTTCTTATTTAATCCAAATGCACATTCAAAAGACTTTCCTGCTCTGCTGATGTTCTTGTAGGTCACTCCTATACCATATCCTAACCCTCGGATCTCCACCTCCCAGTAACATCGTCCAGTCAGACTCTCTTTACTCAGGACCTGATAATAATCAGTGAATCTGTCTGGATGATCACTATAAGACTGAACTTTTCCAGTGTATCTTGCTTTTCTGTTCTCTTTGGACAATAACAGATGTTTGTTCACTGTGTTTGGGTCCAGGGTGATTTGACGTGAATATCTGAGGAATTCCCATCGGCTGAAGGGTTCTGGTTCTGGTTGTAGTTCTGGCAGTAAAACGTCAACATTTCTCACTGTCTGTGAGTTGTTTGCTGGTGTCCCCATCAGAACTCGCAGGATTTCATCTCTGAGCTGGGACACAGCTGCTGTCACATCCTCAAAGTATCTCAGAGGACAGATCGTCATGCTGGTGGAGTCAGGCAATGGACTAAGTGCTGACAGTAAGGAGAACTTGTGGAGAAACTGACTGTGGTCCAGTGTGTGTGAGATCTTCTCCAGCTCAGCATCTCTCCTCTTCAGCTCGGTCATCTCCTGCTCCAGCTTCTTTTGAAGCTCTTTCACTCGATTCACTTCTGCTTCCTGCATGGATCTGACCTGCTGCTGCACCTCGGCGAGTCTTTTCTCCAGCAGACAAATCATCTGGGTGAAGATGTCCTTGCTGTCCTTCGTTGCTTTTTCAGCAGAGCTTTTGATGGATTCCACCTTCATCTGAAGCATATTCAGGTCTTTTTCTCTGTGCTGAATGCTCTGCTGGATCTTCTGCCTGGTCTCCTCCAGCTCTCTCTGCCTCACAGTCGTCTCTTCAGCTTGGAGTCCAGTCTTCTCCAGGGTCTCCATTAAAGCCGCTAACATGGTGTTTTTCTCCAGGACTGGCCTCGGTCTGAAGGTCCTCCTACACTGAGGGCAGCTGTAGACTCTCTTCTCCTCTTCTACATTCCAGTGATGTTGGAGACACTCCCTGCAGTAGCTGTGACCACAGGACGTAGTCACCGGATCCTTTAGAAGATCCAGACAGACGGCACAAGAGAAGGTTCCCTGCACCAACTCAATTTTCTGAACTTGTGACTGAGCCATTTCCCCTCTGTGAGTGACTGGCTGAGTTCAAGTTTCTCAGAAGTAAAATCAAGTTCAGTTGAATGGAATGGAGTAAGGAAACACTGAGACAGCGTTGTGATTGACTGGAAGGAGCATCGCGGGAGGGGCTTTTGTTGCTGGCCTTCATTCCAGGAAGAGGAGTGCCAGGATGGATTTGCACTTTGTTTCCTTTTTGTTGCTGAGAAGCAGATAAACCGGCTCTTCTAAAAGTTCCTTGTAGCTGTCAAGGGAAATGCATGAGCCAATCATCTAACCACGTGGGGCAGAGGAGCCCAAGCACTGGGGGAACACAGGCTGCCCACTGGTACAGCACCGGGCACGTCTATCATTCCCTGGTGTAGTTCACCGTAACACTTTATAATAATTACCCATTATAAGTTGTTTATAGATAATTAATAGATGTTAAATAAGGAGATATTAATGACTTGTTTAGTATTTGCTAACAGTTAAGGGCTTATAACTGTGTCTTATGGATAGTTAATAGATTATTAATAAACTGTTAGTTAATGAGTCATAAATTACTTGTTGAATATTTGCTTACAGTTTGTTTAGAACTTATAACTGTGTCTTATAGATAGTCAATAGATAACATACAAGCTGTCAGTTAACAATTTGTCAATTACTTGTTAACCCTATGTTAATCATTTCTAACTATGCCTTATAAATTAGTAATAGATTATTGATCTTGCTAATAACTTACAAAGCTCTTCACAAGGGTCCTTCCTACCTTGAAGAACTTATTGAACTATACCATGGTTTCAGGAGGATTCAGGACTTTTGGTAGCTCGTAAAGTCTCTAAAATTAGATCGGGGGTAGGAGTTTTAGCTTTTTGGCTCCTTTACTTTGGAACCATCTTCCGGCCTCGGTGCGGGGGGCAGGCACCGTTAGTTTATTTAAAGGTAGACTTAAGACCTTCCTCTTCCATAAAGCTTACAGTTAGTATCCACCCACTGTCAGTTATGCTGCTGTAGGCCTAGGCCGCTGAGGGAGATCTTTCTCTCCCGTTAAAGGGATTGTCGCACTGTGCAGGTGGAGCTTCTATCGCTTTTTCCTTTCCACCTGTAATACGGATCATTTGCATGATACTGCCGCAGTCTCTGTGTGTCTCCAGCAGGTGATGACCACGATGCCCGTAGCTGGAGAGTGCGGTCCTGGGAGTCTTGGTGCCATCGCTTCAACTTTGCCACCAGGATCAGGACGAGGACTGGATTTCATGGCAGATCATGGACCATTATGGACTCTTGCCCTCCCAAACATAACCAAGCGCATTCTCCATGGACAGCAAACCCAGATTAACACACTCTATGTCACGGTCTCCGCAGCACCTCTCATGTGCTCCCCTCCAATTCCCAGTGTTTTGGTTTCTTCCAGTTGGTGGCCACCCAGCACTGATTGGCAATCATCTGCACCTGTGGAACCCCCTTTATAAACCTGTATCCAGTGTTCCTTCGTTGCAAGATTATCTGTTTGCCTTGAGCCAGTAAGCCAGCGGGTTCATCCCTGTTGTGCCGCGCCTCGGGTTCCTGTTGACCACCGACCGCACAACCCTGCCTTTGTTTGGATTTCAACTCGGACCATCTTCGACCATGCCTTTGCCTCACCTTCTGACTGACTCCCCAGTAACGAACCTGCTCGCCTCTGACTACGTCCCCTGTCTGACCCGTCTGGATCCTGTCGGACTAGGATTCTTCTTCGACTTGGCACTGAGGCATTGTCGCTTCGAATTTAGTCTGCTGGTAGGATCATTAGCTTCCCCGGGAAAGCCCGGGTACTGGTGGGGGACGCGACGAGAACGCTGATCCATCGTCCCTCCCAGTATTATTAGTCACAAATGTATTGACACTGCTCTGTGGAGAATCCCACAACTGTGTGCATCAAACCAAAAAGATCAAAATAACTGTGGTATAATAATTATTTGTCCACTATCGTTTTCAAGATTCTTTTATTAGTTTTTAAATGTCTTAATGGTCTTGAGCCATCTTATCTATTTGACCTGCTTTTATCAGATCAACCCTCGCAGACCCTGAGGTCCTTTGGCACTGGTCTTTTAACTGTACCACGACTCTGTCTCTGTGACAACGCTTTATGGCCACCCATTGGTGGCCTTTCCTCACCCGTATCTTTAGTGCCATGCTATTTTATCCATGTGTGTGGACGTCTGTGTGGAGGGGCAGGTCCATTTGAGGGGGTGGGAAGGATGAGCTTTTATTCGTTCATTTTGTTGAATGTTTCGACATTTTATTTTTTGTTTTAATCTGTGTAGCACTTTGGTTTGCATTTTCCGTGTATGATAATTGCTATATAAATAAAGATTGAATTGAATTGAATTATTTGCCTTATTCTATCAGGTTTGCACAAGGCCTGCGTCTGCGTCAAGTGGACATGATCAATAATGACATTTCTGGAAGCTCAGCAACCCTGTCAAAGATGGTCCAAAAGCTGCGAGATGTGTGTACTACTGCGATGGACAGATATCAGCAAGAAAGAGGCCAGTACATTGGGGGACGGCAGCAGTTTGTGACTGTTGATGAGAGCCACTTCAGATACAAAAGAAAGGCAAGCAGCAAGCACTTCTATCGAAAAGGCAATGCAAATGACCATTTAATGACAACTTATTCATTCTGTTTAAAAAAAGAACATTTACAAATATTTTATGTTTTCAACAGTACGGACGGAACAAAAGGCTGGTGGCTGGAAGAGGAAGAAGTGGGTGTGGATGCTAGGAGTGAACAAGAGAGGAATAAGACATGCAAAGCCTGTTCTTCGCTTAGTCGAGAGAAGCAGAAGGAGAGATCTGGTGCCGCTTATAGCTCATCGTGTTAAAGTGGGATCTACAATAATAAGTGATGAGTTGCGGTCTTATAGAAATGCTCTACCTCAGCTTGGTTACACTCATTTCACTGTCAACCACAGTGTGTCATATGTCGATGCCCAGACAGGCGCACATACCCAGCATATAGAGAGGGCCTGGAGAACGGTCAAGGAAAATGTGTGGAGACTCGGGGAATTGTACAGAGGAGTTACTGGTAGAACATCTCAGAGTTATTGAATGGCATAAGTGCCTTGCCCACAAGCATCGCAAAGGGCCATTAGGACGGATAATCCATGACATTGCTGTGATGTATGGACATTAAATGCCTCCCAAAATTCTGTTTTTCCAGTGTTTAGCACAGAAAGTGCCCAAATCTTTCCATTTGAACTTGTCCTGTATTGCCTTGCATCCCACTAGATGGCGCATTTCAGTCAATGTGGCCCCTGAGCCAAAAAGTTTGCCCCCTGTACTAGCTAAATATTAATTAGCTTATATATGTTATTGAACATTGTGAAGGGTTGCTTCTTCCATCTGTGCAATATCGCTAAGCTTACGTCATTTCTGTCCCTTAGTAACCTTAAAACCGGCATTTACGCCCTCATCTCTTCCCGGCTGGATTACTGCAATGCCATGTACAATGGTCTTAGCCAGTCTACACTGTCCCACCTGCAGCTGGTGCAGAATGCTGCCGCCAGGGTTGTATCCAACAGTAAAATAAGGGACAGCATCCTGTCCTGGCATCTCTGCACTGGCTTCCCATCAGGTATAGGGTTGAGTTTAAAGTCCTCCTGTTTAGCTATAAAGCCCTTCATAGCCTGGCACCACTGTATCTCACAGACCTCCGCTGCCCTCTTCCCAACCCCAGGCCGCTCAGGTCTTCCTCCCAGCAGCTCCTGGTAGTCCCACGTTCTAGGCTAAAGGGCTCACTGATTTTGAGATATTCAAATTCTATTTTTGGAGTAAAAGTTGCCCAATACGAGAGACAGAGAAGTAGACAGAGCAATATGCATTTTCAGCAGTGCACATTCAGTGTTCAGGGGTTGGAATTGGGGGGTTAGATCTCCCATTGATTCCCGGGCGCGGCACTGCTGCTGCCCACCGCTCTCCCTCAGGGGATAATGGTCAAATGCGGAGGACTAATTTCGCATCCTTCAGGATGTGACAATCACTGGGACTTTTCATAGATGCATTGGGATCCAACAAGTGGTGATTAGTGATTCAATTCATAAATGTTCAAAATCAATCGCTTTTCATTGTTACTACAAAAAAAAACACAGCCACAGAAACACAGCGCCCAGCCAGTTACGTGGATAGAACGTAAGCCAAGATGGCGGCAGCTAACTCTCTGGCTACAGTCACTACAGTGGTTAGTGGTTAACGTGGTTTACAGTTGCAAACTTCATTGTGGAGTGAATGCACGATCTCACCGTGTCTGCGAGGGTTTTCTCCAGCCTCCTCAATGAACTCAGCCAGTCGTTGCCAGTGTAAATGGTTGATTGTCTTTCTATGTGGTAAACTGCGATAATTGATGATACAAGGGTGATTTCTACACTCAGCATTCTCCCAGAGACTGCTGGGATGGGCTCAAGCTGCCCCCTTCACCACCCTGCCTGCAGGATAGGCTATTACAGCCAATAAAGAGATTAGAAAATAAATATGTGGGGGAAAAAATATTTGAAAGCAGCTGAGGATGCTGTTATTTATTTCTAAAGGCACTTTATGTAACACACCTGTTTTTGAATAAGAGGTATCTTCAAAAATATTTTTTTGTTTACTTTTTAAACCACAAAGCCACAGAGTGAGAAAAAAAATAAATCCTTTATGAGGAAAAAAACATGCATCAATAATCGGCATTATCGATGCATGTTTATTATTGCAATAATCGGCAAAATAATCAAATTGTAACAGCCCTGAATCGTAATCCAATCCAGTGGTGAGATGCCCTAGTTGTTACAGACTTCCACCGCCACACGACCCCCAGAGGTCACAGGAACAATGGAGGAGGCCAATTTCTCTTTCTATTTCCACCAGGACAAGAGGACGTTTCTTCAAAATATGAGTCACCCACGCTGTTGCAAGTCACAGTATTTCACTAAACGTGTGTCCACATCACTTTGGTTCCATTCTTTGGGACTGCTAACCATGCGACCACACACACACACACGGCACCCTCCCCACTGCTACCCCCCAAACTGTAGGTCCCACCTCTTTCTCCTTGGGGGATGCTGATTGGTCATTTTCCAAAAGAGATAGAAAAGAATTTCAATCTCTGATAACTCAGCTGCTTTGCGAGATCAACAATGTGAAGGTGTGAAACCCTTTGAAAGGACGGCTGGACCAGACAATGAAATTAATTTAGAAGAAAACCCATCACTCTGCAACACTGGACGGAAATCAATCTTGTGACATTGCAGAAGCTTATTGAAACAATGCCACAGTGAATGCGTAACGTAATCAAAGCTAAAGGCAGTCCAATGAAATATTAGAGTGTGGGACCTGTATTTTTGGTAGCGACTTTTTTTTTGGCCAGGGAGTGCATCTATCCTCGACGTTATTTGTGAACTCCTCTCCGTGTTACGTGATAATCCAGCAATTTTGGGATGTCAGCATTGAAGGTGTTCGCTTATCAAAGGCAGTGCAATGGAATGCCAGGTGAACTTCACAGAGTTTGCATCTAACGTGTTTCGCTGCTTGTTTTTCTATTAAATATTCCTGAACTTTCAAAACTTTCGCTCAGTGTTTTCGAGCCTTTCCAGAGAAAAAGCCGTTCTTCTTCTGTTTTTTGCAAGATGTAAACAATGAGCAACACAACCCTTAGCGCTCAGTACAGCACTGCATGTACAAACGAGCATGTAGCGGCAAGAGTGTGATTTTATCATTGAGCAATTTATAATAACAATAACACAACGTGTCAACGCTTAAATTTTGTTGTTGACGTGATCGATTGACGTGACTGCGCCACCAAAGTAAATATTTGTTTTGAAAATAAAAAGAAATGGTGAGAAACTTGTGATCTCAATTCCAAACCAAAAAAATATTGTGATTCTCATTTTTGCAGCCCCTCAATACTGGTATCTCAATATCGAGATACCCGTCCCTCCAAGAGACCCAAGAGAGAGCGACGGCCACCAACAGGACGTTTTCTAGCGATGGCGTCCTGCGTCAAAAAAGGAGCAGCGGCAGCAAGTGAAAGCCTGTTGCTGCAACGTTAAGCTCTGCTAATCCTCTTTTCAGGTCCAGTTTTAATGAATTTCCTGTAGTTTAGAGCCAGATTGACCCCCAGCAGGAGCACTATCAGCCCCAACATTACAACAGTGATGAGGAATATTTATGGGGTGGGGTCGGGGGCAAATCAACAGTTGGATTTGTATTCCACAACAGAGCACCGCAAATAAGAAGAAAAAGAAGAAGAAGATGAAGAAACTTCTCTCTGCATGAAGTGATTCTTGATTCTTTGACAACAACAACAACAACAGGAGAGATTTGTTCACCTTGGGCCCGTTGCACGAAAGTAGAATTCAGGATTAGTTAATAAGCCGCGTTCAACCAATCCACAACATGTGTGTCCAGGCTTAATCGGTTGCACAAAAACACATCCAGGATGAGCAGACAGATTCATTAAGCCAGGTGAAACCTATCCTGGATAAGTGCGCGCACGCGGCTTCCTCAGATAGACCCCCGTTATCGAGCTCAGAATCAAGGATTCACCATGACAACGAGAGCTGTGTACTTTTTCCCGTCTGCGGCAGAAATCCTCACGGAGGCTTACGAAGAGGCAAAAGAAGAAATACAGAAGAAAGGCAACACACCACCACAGTTATAAAACAGAAAGAAAGGCGTGGCAAAGTATCGCAGACCGTCTGAATGCGCAAGTACTGCACAAATACAAACTCTCTGCTCCGCTGAAACAATCGCAATTACAATCAAAAGTTAATAATAATCATATCAAAACACGCAGTCGAACAGATTGCAGATGTGAGCATAATTGTGTAAATGTAACACCAACAAACCATAACAATTTTAATAAATAGAAACTCACTGACTTCAATGAATTTCTGTTTGAGCTTAAAAAAAAAAAAGTAAAAAGTAAAAAAAAAAAGCCCTAACTCTAGTCTACTAGCTTCAATATTCATCTTATTAAATGTGATAGGGTGATGGCACCAGTGCAGCAGCAGCCACAGCAGCATTTGGTTTTGATGATAACGAGACCATCTCCCTGAGTTCCAGAAGGAATGAGGTATCATGTCAAGCTTTTGGAATTTCTTTTCCGTCTATAATAGTGAGAAGTCATCGTTTGGTGCCCACACAAAATTTCATTTGAGTCATAGTACCCAGATGCTGTGTATGGAGAGAGCCATCCTGGCAACATAGTGAGTATTACTGGAAGGACATTATCATTATTCAAAATTCCCCTTGAGCTAATGGTCATGGGGTTACAGAACTCACAAGTCATCAAACAATTCTATGCCCAGCATCTACAGTGGCAAATACAACTGGCTGATTTTGGCATACAATACAAGAGGAGAAAGATTGAAGACCTTTTATTAGAGTCAGAAATAAAAAGGAAAGCAATAAGAAAACTTGACCTTGAGATAAAAAAATGTAATAATTATTCTCTATATTATTAACTCCAAGAACATGACACATCTTAAAATAAATGAAGGTCAATTGAATTATGATGGTGTCTGTTTGCTTCACGCCCTGCGATGAACTGGCGACTTGTCCAGGGTGTCCCCTGCCTTCGCCCTAAGACAGCTGGGATAGGCTCCAGCAGACCCCCGTGACCCTGAATAGGAATAAGCGGGTATAGAAGATGGATGAATGAATGAATGAATGAATGTTTGCTTCACCTTTTTGCCTACAAAAAGATGACTCTAGGCACTCAAATTGTGACAGTTTTTGTTTGTAATAGTGCTATGATTGGTTGGAAGTTGAAACTCTGGCATCATTCATAAGGTTTGAAGAAAAGCGCTTAATGTACCCTGAAATGCAATTTCCCAGAAATATTAAAACACTTTATAGTAATAAAAAGTGAGAAGAGCGACCAGTTGAATTATCTATTCTTTAAGGTAGTAGGTATCACAATTACCTTGAATTGAAAAACAGGTACCACAATAACAAACTAACCGTGTGTACCTTGTGAGGCGTGAGTGTGTAAATAAAAACCTCAATAAAAGATTAAAGTTAAAGTCTTAGAGGTATATCTATGTTTATATGGGAGGTGTATTTTTACATATGGTGGGAAAGAATATGTTACGTTATAAATTATTGCAACATTATCTAAACTAATTGATCTATAATGATTGAAATTAAACAATTCCAAATATTAAAATAATGACAATGGTCTAATTGAATGTGATGAAAATATGTGTAGTGTTCAGTGGAACAACGAGTGGTTTGCGTTGGCGGTGACTGTTTACTGAGATGAGTGAAATTAAATACATCCTGGAACTTAGCCTGGTCTGGAGCAGGCCCACAGAATAAATCTCCATGGTAACTTAAACCATAACATCCCACTTCCACCTCTCCCACTTTTGGATACTTGTGGAGTTATGCAAAGCCAGGGTTCAGGAGGAGGGGGGCAAACAGGAAGCTGCTGACTCACTGCTGTCACCAGGCTGCTGCTGCTGCTGCTGCTGCTACCCCCAATTTTCACCCAAAAAGTCTGCGGCACGTTGGCGGTGCGTGCACGAAGCTGCGTGGAAACTGCTAAGTACCCTCTCACACCAAACGCATTTCCGAGCGGAGCTGGATCGTTTCACGCAAGGACTGCAAGATCACGCGACAACCTAGGGTAGTTTTGCGTGTGTGTAAAAAAGAAAGAAACCAAACTGCTTGTATCACACAAAATGCAGGTATTTAAAGTATACCTGCATTTTGTTCATCATAGTTTCAGATTTAAAGTGAAATATGCTTTATTATTTGACAGCCGAACTGAACAGTGTTGAAGCTGATACGTCACGTTGACATTTCACAGTAAAATACAGCACATATAAAAACATAATCCAGGTGAAAATCAACTGGATTCACCATTCTCCAATCATTGATTTCCTTCCTGAGCAATTCTACCTGCTGCGCTTGAAGCAGTGGCTATGCGTGACGCCTGGTGTGAACTTGCACACTGACCTTAATGGCGGCGGTCTGCTGCTGACCACACCGCGGATGCTTTTGGTGTAAATTGGGAATTACTGTTGCTGTTAATGCTGTTACTGTAGTTACTGCTGCTGCTGTTGCTGCGGTTGATCCCCACCAACTTGAGGTTGGGTAGGTTCGACAACATGTAGCAGTTAATAAAACACAGGGGAGACGGGTCAGAGGGGTTTTGGGGGGGGAGGTATGGAGGGCTACGCTAACACTGCTAATCGTGGAGGTAAACATTAAAGCAGCTCTAGGTAACTTGCACTCATTACTACTCCCTGCTGGTTGAGAACCGCAAATACTCTTTGCCATTCTATTTTTCAATCTAATATTTTGTGTTTTTATACTACTTTTAATACTATTTTTCTTTGTTTTTATTACTGGTACTTTGAGTGGACAGCAAAGTAAGAATTTCATTGTACAGGGAAACGTGTTTCTTTACTGTGCATATGACAATAAATATACTTATACTAAAGATGAAAAATACCAGTCCTTCACGTGGGTTTGTTGACACAGCCGGCATACTGAAGAATTGCTTGGAAATATGTCCACCGACAAGGTAAAGTAACGTGTTACATGTTTGTTTGTTTGAAATATTGTTATATTGTTCTTTTGAACGTGACAGACAACTACAATTACACAAACAAGGATAGTGTATTGCTTAGACAGACGGCAGTGTTTTGCGCTTGGTTCGCATCATTCTTGTCGATGATAATTGCTTGGAAATGATGTGGTGCATAATGGCTATTATATTACAATAGGTTATAAACTTGTGTAGCTGTAATGCCTACAACAACTGTTCAGAATACGCAATGTCGCGAAGTCGATGAAGTAAACACGCTGCTTTTATTGATGTGGGAAAATACAAATAGTGGCCTAGCTGGAGCGCTCATATGTGTTCAGGAAAAACACCAATATGAAATGCAAAACAGACATCGACAATAACGTCCTAGCAAAACGTTCAACGCTTTTATTATTTCGTCTTTCATCGAGGTTACTTATTTGGTTCCATTCTGTCATTTTACAATCTTGTGTATTTGTAATACTAGTATGTAAGACTGCCTCTAAATAAACGTGTGACATTGCCGTATAGTGCGCTTGAAAGTTACGCAGTGCAGTTACAGCCGGCCCAACCCCCCTCTCGCTGCCGAGGCGGCACCATTGATCCTATTAATCGTTTATGTACCGCTTTACTGAGTTTGGAATCATAATTTTATGGTCGAAAAGTTACCTAGAGCTGCTTTAAGTATTGTAGAAGGGTTGAGTGGTGACAGCTGAACTTTGACGGATTCCTCCACTCATCCCTTGGACATTATGATGACATGAAGGAAACATGAAGTTTGCTGCACAGATTTAAACGATTATTTGTGAGAAAAAAAAATCAAAATTTCAATTCATTACTTGCAGTAATCTCAGCGCTTCCTTTAATGCTACGTTCCTATTGGTCCATTGACATTCCCATGGTGAAATCGCATCGTTACAAATGAACACAGGGCGCACTGACTGTTGTCACCAGTCACCACAGTCACTCACTGCGAGATCTCCTCTGCATTAAAAAAAAAAAAACACCAAAAACAAGAAAAACCCCAGAAGCAGTGAAGTCGTCTCGTCCCGTCCAGATAGTGAATCAGCCCTGAAGAATCCAACCTGAAAAACCCAACCTTGAAAATCAACCTGAAGAACCCAACCTGAAGAACCCAACCTGACGGAGCCACAAGTTCTGCACCTCACAGAACCCAGAGAACCCCAACTTCAGAGAAAAGGAATGATGAATGAAAGAATGATGTCAATAGATAGATAGATAGATAGATAGATAGATAGATAGATAGATAATTTATTGATCTCCAGGAGAATTTCAAGTTACAGCATTTTGAAGGGAAGAAGTGTCATAAAAGGCAATGTTCGAAACTATGGTATGAAGAGAGATAAAAGTGGGCGGAGTCAAAGATCAATACGAAGTGTCTGCTGTTTGCTGGTTGATCACATGATCTTCCCCCCTGCTTTTCAAGCTGCGTTTCTATTGGTTTTCTGGCTCGTGGGAGGCGGCTCGTGGGACTATTTACCCCAAATTTCTGACGGTAGCAAAACAAATTTCAAAGATTATTTAAAATTCTAGAATTCCTCCAAACCCCCCCCCCCCCCCCCCCAACCCCAGCGACTCCCCTCCTTCAACCCCCCCCAACTCCCTACCCCTACTCCTACCAAGACCGAAAGGAGACCATGCAGGCCAGAAGACCCTCTAGCTCCCCCTGCTGGTCGGGTCACAACTGAAAAACTCAAGGCCGCCATGTTAAGACAAGGCAAGACAAATGACGGAAAAAGTCGTACGAAAAAAGGCTGTTGCGCTCATCAGCAAAATTCCCTTCAGCGTTTTTCACATCAGGGGAGAAAAAATTTCTTGGAAATGCCTGTAAATGTCCAACGTTCCTTTTCCAGTGTTTCACGCGTCATCATCACCATCACCATCATCATTTCACCATAATCACATCATCATCATCACCACCACCATCATCATCGCCATCATTACCATCATCACAGCGTCACCATCATCATCATCATCATCACCACCATCATCATCATCATCGAAAGGGAGAAGAGGATGAGGAGGGAATAAAAGAGGAAAAGGGGAAACATTTGATCCCAACTCAGTTTCTGTGTGATGGTGTGAACTTTGTGTGGTGAGAGACGGGGGGGGACTGAGACGAGGTCATGGCTGCATCATTTGAGGGGAGGGTAGTGGCAGGGTGGTCCATAGGGGTGCTCGGCAGCAAGGACGCGACACAACAACACGACAACATAACAACATGAAACAACAACAAAACGACTCGACATCGACACAACGCAACAACACAACGATACAACAACACATCGACGTGACGACACAACAACACGTGGCTCCAAGTTCGCACAAGGCAGCAACAAACATCCTGGGAGACAAAAAAAACACTTTCAACTAAAAAAAAAACAGCTTGGCACCCTTCCCTCAACGCAGCACTGCGGTGGTGGAATTCTGTAGACGCCCCTTGGAAAGCGACACACCGTGCCAAGCTTCCGGGTTGAAACAATAACAAAAAAAAACGTGCTGATGGTGACAGTGTCATCGCACACAAACAGAGCAGGAGGAGGCAACTCTTCATCATCATCATCATCATCATCATCATAACACTCACACCGTGTGAGTGTTTTATGATGATGTGAGTCACAAGGCACTTCAGATACGACAGTCCTGAACAGGAAGTCCCGCCTCCAACCGTTTGCACTTCCTGAACACACAGCCGGTGGAAACCGAGCCGGGAGATAGTCTCACCGCCTTCCCGCCCGCCAGCTGGCGGATCTGCCCAAACACGCCGCTGCAGGAGGAAAAAAAGAAAAAGAAGAAGAAAACGACAGACGCAGAACAACTGCTTTCAACTGTGTTTTACTCTGCCACCTATCATAATTACACAGCCAGTGCCTAAACACACTGCACAGGTGTGCGCGCGCATGCGCGCGCATATGTCGCTGCTGTCAGTGTGGCTGTTGCACAACTAGCGATGGGTGTGTTGGACAACAACAGTCATCAGTTTGTGTGTGTGTGTGTGTGTGTGTGTGTGTGTGTGTGTGTGTGTGTGTGTGAGAGAGAGAGAGAGAGTGTTGGGGATGGGAATGGGGTCCAATCCCATGGTGCACCGCTGCGGGTGAAGAGCACCGTGACCGGCCGCGGCTGAAGCTCTGCGGGGCCGTGACGTCGCTGCGAACCGTCACATCGCCATGCACCGCACCGCACCGCATCGCACCGCACCACACACACACACCCATATTCAACCCCCGCACGTTGAGGAGTGCACCGCAGCGGCGCAACGAAAAAGAAGGAAAGAAAGAAAAAATTGAAAAGGTTGAAACCGCCGCAAGGTCGACTTCAGGCGTGAGACCGACCGGAAGGAGCGCGGACAGAGCAAAAAAACGACGAATAAATAATAATGATAATTATGATCATGATCATGACGCCGCGCGCCGAACAGCAACACCTTGTTCAGTCCGCGCAAGGCAGGAGAACCTCCGGCCGCGAGAGGAGAGAGACGAGTAAATCAAACATACCCTCCAGTCAGACGGACGTCTGGAGGAGAAGCATGGACGGAGCTGCGGAGAGGAGGAGCAGGAGGAGGTCGCTGCTGCTGCCGCTCCGCGTCTATGCCTATGTCCGGATCCAGGCAGCTACTGTGTGTGTGTGACTGGGGGGGGGGAGAGAGGGGGGGAGGGGGAGGGGTTCGCACAAGAGCGCGCGCTTAATGTGGCGAGCAGAACGGCGCGTGCGTGTTTGCGCGTGTCCCGCAAAAAACTAACAAAACGAGCTCCTCCCTCCCTTCTCTCTCCTCCTACTCGTCAACAAGTCGTCAGGTGAACAAACTCGTCTGCTAGATGACAGCCTCACTGATTGACTGGTTGACTAACTGGTTATCTGATTCACTGACTGACTGATTGACAGACTGACTGGTTGACTGATTCACTGACAGACGGATTCGCTCGCTTGCTCGCCCTCCACCCGTGGAGGTGCCGCACATATTCCCGCGTGCCCAAAAAGGTGCTGCTGCAGTTTCCGGCCGTTTCGTCATCCGCGCGCGCACTCACTCACACACACACACACACACACACACAGCCTGTGAGTGTGCTTTTATTTTGAAAGCCCTGGTGAGATGAATCAGTAATTATTTTGGTTAACCTACTGGTTGACTGATTCAAAATAAAAGGCTTGCCTTTTCTAAATAAAAGTTAGGCCTTTTATTTTGAAAAGGCCGGGTGGTTTTCAAATAAAATATAGGAAAAGAGAGAGAGAGTGTGTGTGTGTGTGTGTGTGTGCGTGAGTGCGTGCACGCACTCGTGCTTTCATTTTGAAAAGGCAGGCCTTGTGATTAATCAGTGATTAATCTCTCTTCTCTCCGCACCACCCGACCTCCTCCAGGTTTCCCAGTAGCTGTTTGGCTCACATTTAATTTTGCACGCAGCCAAAGCTGGATCAGCCGCGAGGGGTCAAAGTGCAGCAGCTTTAGCAGCGTGAGCCAGCTTTTTATTTACCGTTGCTTCGGTGTGCTGCATTCAACGTCTTATTTTTTGTCTTTCGTACATTTGAAAAACAAATATACTTTCTTTCGCAAATGGAGGCATTTTTAAAGGTCCAGTGTGTAATGGAGCTTTTTAGAAGAAACATCGACGTCAAGAGGTCACATTTCAGATCACAAATGTAACCACTTGATGTCGCTGTTTCTTCTTAAAATCTTACATTTGAGTGCACATGAGATCCACCTCCCTCTCTTCGATCTTGTCATTGAACTACGGTGGCCTGCGCACCCGAACCTGGACACCTCAGCCACCTTCTTCTTCATTGGTTTATTTGAGGAGTTTCCTTATGGTAATATGGCAAGATGGCAGCTAACTGGGAGCAAGACCCTTATTGATCAATGGATATTCTTATATATAAATAATAGGGATGTAACAATACTCAGTATTTTACTGAACCATACAGTACGACTAGTTCAGAAAGAGCCAAGGCTAGTGGTAAGCGGCTTTGTAACGACTCGTGGGTTCTGCAATTATCAATAATTTGACTAATTCCAGCACAACCACGTAAATGATCACAACCTGCCTCAACCCCCAACCCGCTGTCATCAAATAGACTAGGGGTGCCCAATACGTCAATTGGGAGCTACCGGTCGATCGCAAAGGTAGTGTGGGTAAATCGCATGGCATTATAAATAAATTAAAAAAAAAATAAAAAATAGACACCAGCTTATCATTCGTCCTTGCCATGAAATGTGTCACTTGATTGGCATACAGGGCTGCCAGTCTGACCAATGTCACCTTTTGACACGTGGGTCACTGCACATGTGCATACAACAGCGTTAAGTGCTGCAAAACTCTAGCAAGCTAATGGGTTAGCCTCCAATTTATTTCACTTAAAGGGCACCTGTGATGCTTTTCCACTTTTCTGAGCTCTAAATACTGCTACATTGTTGAATACTAGTGTGAAACGATGCAAAATCGTCAAATGATGAGGTTCATGCGTTTGGACGTGAGCCCTGCAAGTTGTTGGGCATGGTTCTGAACACTCCGTTTCAGAGTTTTTTTCAACATTGGGAACACCTGGACGTCAATGCTTGCCGGATTTTGTTTCGTGACCCAGCTCAGGCATACTCTTGGCCTGGTTCCGCCCTCCCCCGCTCTGCCCCGAAAGTTATGTCGCTGTGCGCCGCTCCAAGAAAATGTTTTTTCCGTGTCAGGGAAATTAAAAAAAAAAAAAAGAAAACCGAGTGACTGCCGAGCGACTACCGAAGCACCAAGGTCCACAACCGTCGGAGTGGAATGAACAGAGAAAATGTTGGAGCTTTGTTCAGCCTAATGCGGATGCGATGGGCAACGGGAGTGAGACGGGCTCAACTTGGCCGGTGGACGACTAGAGAATAGTCAGCCACGGCAATATTTGAAAACATGTATGAGGACTGTGAGTGTATTGTGACCGCAAGCAACATTAGTATTAAGACTACTTGCAAAGTACAACCACTGAATTGTGTTGATAAACTGTTAGCCACCACCGCTAACTCCGTGCTCTGCTTGTGTGTTGTGTTCGCTGGCAGCGAAACTGAAGAGGCAGCGATTCTGATTAGCAAGTTTCGCTCCTTAGTAGTGATTTTCACGCTGCCAGCAGGTTAACATCTCTATAGTGCTCTTCCCGCTCTGTGCTTTGTGTGGACTTAAGTTGTGCAGATATTCTTGTCTAATAATAAACAACTCTATTGTGGCGAGGGGGAGGGTCTGACAGAGGTGGAGATAATTCTGATGGTGGGTATAAAGGAAAATGGGTGGGGGGGGTTGCCTGACAACGCCACCTGGGGAGTTGCACCCCAGGAATTAAACTATAATAAAATTCCTCGGGCTGCACAGGTTCGTTACGCTTTGAAATTTAAGAGGACGAGATGGACTTCCAATGAAACAGCTTTATTCGACAACAAAAAAATCTGTAAAAGAAAGATTTATTATGAACTGCATTTCAGGTCAAAGGTTGTCCTGTTAGTTGTCTAATGGGGAAAAATGTTTTTTGGCCCAGTTGGGATTTTTATTTCCTGCCTTTCCTCGAGTACCTCAAGTGGCCACTGGGGGAAAAAATAGGCGTAACCACCATATTGCCTGTACAGGTTTCAGTTCTTATAACACATCCATGCCTCCAACCTCCCAGGGAAGGAGGTTTAATCAAACTGAGGCCGCTGTTTGTTCGGGTGTGGGTTAGAGGCTCAGGGTCTCAGGCGACATTGGGTGGGGCGGAGGGAGGGGCGGAGGGGCGGGGGGCCTAAATGGCAAGCCAATCAGCATGTCGCACACTTGCAGCAGCAGCGAGTTCTGAGTCCCAAAATCTGCTGCAAAGACTGACGACGGCCAGGAAGTGTTTCAGCTGCTGCTTGTTTGAATAAATTGGATGCAATGTTCCGATTCTCTGGAGGAAACTGCTGGAGTAGGTGGGCCAACAGCACAGCCAGTGGTTCACACACACAGATATTCAAGGTAAAGTATTGGTGTCAGTATCGGAAATCAAAAAGAGGTATCGATCCATCCCTAATATACATATATATATATATATATATATATATATATATATTAAAATAAATCTGGCGCAGCCCTGTCGCTACCTGCGCCTCAGTTTATTTTCCACCACTTTTGCATATGCTCTGTGAATACGATGCAGTGTTTTTGGTACTATTTGCACGGATTTCCTGGCGCAAAAGCAATGCAATTGCTTTGTGGATCTGGCCGTGAATGTAAAGATCATTTGAATTCCTGACAGTTTGCCTCTTTCTTTCCCACTGAGTTTCATTCGCTGTCCTGATTAGTAGATAAGTTGCGTCACAGAAGACGCTGAACGACACTTACTGCACACATGTCTCACTCAGCAAGGTTTAGATGTTTTTTGTTTTTTGTTTTTGTTTTTGTTTTTTTGCCCCCTGGAGCATTGTGGGTAGAAAACTGCGGTGGATGGACGAGAGCCCGGCTACCACAGCTGCACAGTGCCGGACCACAGTCAGCCCTTCATCCCAGCACATTACTCTTTTATGGCCTGGCACACTGCAGCATTGATGCAGCACTCTCTCTCTCTCTCTCTCTCTCTCTCTCTCTCTCTCTCTCTCTCCCCCTCTCTCTCTCTCTTACACTCACACTCACACTCTCTCACACACACACACACACACACACACACACACACACACACACACGCCGATGTATGAAATTCTGATCCACTTGACCTTATCCGGAGTTTCAGGTTCTCTGGCTCCCCCCGCAGGCCAAAGACGT
>NW_027466067.1:2182500-2187500 GCF_046127955.1 Nelusetta ayraudi | reverse complement strand
ATTTCGATCAGTGTTTTCCCTCGTCAAAGCAGTCGGGGCCGAATGGTGATTCCTCTATGTTCCAGGCATAGTTCTCCCTGTTGTCCTCCTAGTTTCCGATAGGTTCTCCTTGGTGTTCCCAATAGGTTCTCCTTCCTTGGTGCTCCTCAACAGTCACGATGACGGTGTTCTACTCCTGCTGCCTGGCTCTGCTGGTCTTTGCTCCTACGATCCTCGGCTCCAACCCTGGGGTGGAGGTGCGGCTCACCCAGAAAGGCCTTGAATACGGTGAGTACCAGTGGCCCGAACGGCTCCACGAATGAATGAATGAATGAATGAATGAATGAATGAATGAATGAGCCTTTATTTGTCACATGTACCAATATATACGCAAAATTGTACAATCCCCATGTTCTCCCCGTCCCGTCAGAAACCAAAAAACAAACAAACAACCCCGCTGTTCTCCCTCCTTCCAGGCCGTCAGATTGGGATGGCCTCCATCCAGAAGAAGCTGCAGACCATCAGCATCCCAGACATGTCAGGGAAGGAAAGGGTGAAGGTGGGGAAGGTGGAGTACCGTCTGTCCAAGTAAGACCACAGCAGCAGACACACACAAAGCACCATTCAAAACAATCACCACCACCACAACCACCACAACCACCACCTTCTTCTGGTGTTTCCCAGCATGCACATCGTCAACGTGGGCCTGCCGTCGTCCACTGTGAACCTGGTGCCAGGGGGCGGAGTCACGCTAGCCATCAGCAACGCCTTTATCAACCTGAAGGGCAACTGGAGGGTCAAGTACCTCCGCAGAATGTAGGTAACACACAAACCAGTACACTCCTGCAAAGTTTAATGGAGCTGCTAAACACTTTAATGAGCTTCAGGCCGTTATTTTCCCCTTCAATCTCTCTTGTATTAGTCTGAGGTCAAAGTTCACTCAATTGCCGATGTCTCTCTCTCATTCATTCCCCTGTACCCCCCTGTCTCCCATGCAGCAGAGACAGCGGCTCCTTCGAGCTCAATGTCAATCAGCTGTCTGTCAGTGCCACCATGGCCATCAGCAGCGACCCGACCGGCCGACCCGATGTCAGCAGCACCAGCTGCACCGCCACCGTGGGCAGCGCCCGCATCAAGTTCCGGGGCGGAGCCAGGTGAGAGAGACCCAGGGAAATGGTCGGGTTTTGGTTTTCCCACTGGACTCGGACCTGATTCGTTCTGATCACAACTATTCAGTGACTCACTCTGGTTCCGTTCAGAGTTTCAACTCCTCAACTGACCTGTGTGTGTGTGTTTCAGCTGGCTCTACAATCTCTTCTCCAAGTACATTGACCGGGCTCTGCGCAAGGCCATGGAGAAGCAGGTGAGCGTGTCCACGGATTCTGACCCTAATACATGAAAATCAAAACCTGAAGTCCAAGGAGGACAAAGGAGCTGAACGTCTAAGGATTAAAAAGCTGCGAGTTGGAGGGAGAGAGAAAACATGACATTTTTCAGCGTCAGTGTTGCTGTTGTTCAAAACCATCTGGTGTAATTGGAGGCATCACTGGAAGCACATGACTTTTCTTCACTGAGCCACCCAGAAGCAGGGGCAGAGCTCTGGGTCGGCCTGGATGATTAGAGACTAGGCTTTGAACTGAAACCTTATTTCTAACACAGTGGTTCTTGTTATCTATGACAGATTGTTTCTTGTGCCACATTATTTTATTTATTTATGTGTTTAGTTAACATTACATGATCGTTGCATGGACATGGACCATAATAAAACGAGGCAAAACAAAATAGACAAAGACAGAAGAACTAGACAAGAAGAAACCAGAAATAATAGGAGATTATTACAGCCAAGCAAAACAATGGGAAAAATAATAATAATAATAATGATCAAGATATGTTTAGGCTTTCTTAGAAAAGATCTAGTAAAATTCCAGGGACCATGAAGTTCATCAGGAATGACATCATCTTGGAGAATTGAAAGCATTGAAAGCAAATCTGTAGTCTTTTGCCCAGTTTTCCACGCTAACACACATCATTTTAATTCATTTTATTTTACTTTATTTTTTATTCTTTATTATAATTCTTAATTATATTTCAGCTTGAAAAAATGCTCCAGTCTGTCCTGATTTTTCCAGACTTGCAGCTCTGTAAACTATAAATATACTATATATATACAACTATAAATGAAAAATTCATTCATTCATGTATACAGAAATTTTGCGAGATTTCTATTAAGTCAACGAGGGAACAAATAAGCTTTATAACCTTTAATGCCATAGCCATTCCTGCCCCACACATGCCACAGGCTCGCTTGACCAGAAAGCTAACGCTAATGCTAATGCAAGCAGCCACACCTTGCGATTGTTCACTGATTGTTCGCCGAGCTTTGAGGAGGGAAAAATCTCACCACTTTCTCTCTCTGTTCTTTCAGATCTGCCCCCTTGTGACCAAAGCCATATCAGACGTGAACCCACATTTGAAGACCCTCAATGGTGACCGCTCTTTTCAATAATCTGATAATCCGATAAAATTATATACGTATGTATATATATATATATAAAATTCCCTTCCTTCCTGCAGTTCTGGCTGAGGTGGACAAGTATGCTGAGGTGGAGTACTCCATGGTGAGGTCGCCCACTGTGTCGCAGTCCTACATCGACCTGAGCCTGAAGGTACCACCACTGTCACCGTGTCCGTCTGCATCATATCTGTTGAGAAGTTAAAAAGGAAAAAAGCCTGCTCGGGTGCTAAAGGTTTCTTCCTCCCACCCCTCCAGGGCGAGTTCTACAACATCGGACGGCACCAGGAGCCTCCGTTCGCGGCCCAGAGCTTCTCGCTGCCGCCCAACGCCAGCAGGATGCTCTACATCGGCCTGTCCGCCTTCACCCTCAACTCGGCCGCCTTCGTCTACGAGCGAGCTGGAGCCCTCAGCCTCTATGTCACTGACGACATGGTGAGCTAGCGATCTCCCAGACCCCGACCCCCCCACCGCACAACCGCCCCCCAAACGCCAACCCTACCTAACCTCTCCGCTCTTGTCGCTACAGGTCCCGCGGATCTCACCCATCCGCCTCAACACCAAAACCTTCGGCACCTTCGTCCCTGAGGTGAGTTCCACCACCACCACCACCACCGAGAACAAATACTTTGTTACTGTACTTAAGTAGACTTTTAAGGTATTTGTACTTAACTTGAGTATTTCTTTTCGACTTTTTATTTACCTGACCCCCCTACATTTGTACACTCATATCTATACATTCTACTTCTGGTTCTGGTTACTACTAAAAAAAACTAAAAGATACAAATTCTGTTTTTATTATTCTAGTTCTAGTTCTTGGTTGAATTTGAGCTATTTAAAGTTCACTATAAGAGTGGATCATATTTTGGGGGGAGATTATTTATTGTTTTATCATGGAAAAACTAATATTTTTTACTTTTTACTTCAGTAATTTCAGCGCCTATACTTTCTAACTTTTACTGGAGTAAAGGAGTTGAATCAGTACTTTTACACAATCAATCAATTAATCAAATTCTATTTGTGCAACGCTAAGTCACATCCACAAACATCTCAAAGCGCTTTGTACAATCAGAGAAAAAGAACCAACTGGTCCAACTTTGATCAAAGTAATTATTTATTTTTTTAAACATACTCATTCTCGAGTACAGAGTGTGAATCCTCCCGTCCACCTGCTTCCTTCTCTCAGATTGCAAAGCGTTTCCCCAACCTGATGGTGAAGCTGCTAGTCAGAGCCTCGACCAATCCCGTGGTCCGCTTGGAGCCCGGCCGGGTGGCGGTCCAGGCCAACGGCACAGTGACGGCCTACGCCATCCAGGCCAACGGCACGCTGACCCCGCTCTTCATGCTCAACCTGGTAAGGGCATCACGCCAGCCCAATAACAAATGAGCTGCTTTTGTTCAGTTCTGGTTCTGGGGAAAAGAAGAAAACCTACAAAAAAAACCTGGTGACCTCCGACCTCATCTCACTTCCTTTCTTTTCTTGGCAGGAGACTGACATCAGCGCCCAGGTGCTCCTCAAAGGGATGAGGTTAGCTGCAGCTGTGACCCTCAACAGGTGAGTCACGCTGTTAAAAAGAAATGCTCCTCAGAAAGAATCATTGAGGGGGTCAAAAGGTCACAGTCTGACTTTTTAGGGTTTTTTTTTGTGACAGAATGTCTCTGACCCTGGCCACCAGTTATGTTGGAGATTTTCAGGTGAGAGCAGCTTCTTTATTGTTATTATTCATTCATTCATTTATTTATTCAGGACTGAGCCCCGGCGAAAAGACCCGTTCTGAACTTTATTTTCAATTTCCTCAAAACCAATTTTCTGGCTGACTGACCTTTGACCTCTACCCCACTCCACCCACCTCTAGGTCAGAGCTCTGGACAGCGTCCTCCAAATGGTGCTCAAACTGGTGGTGATACCGACGGTTAATGGTGAGCAGCGAAATCTTTTTTAAAAATTAAGAAATTTAAAATTTTTAAATAAATGTAAAAAACAAAGGTTGAGCCGTTGCTCAGCGAACTAGTTCGACACCACTTGAAATGGTGAAAAACACTAAATAATGAAATGCCCCTTTTTTTTTTTTGCACTTTGCAGTCCAACTGGCCAAGGGTTACCCACTTCCTGCCCTAGGACAGATGGAACTGGTCGACACTCAGCTGCAGATCTTCAAGGTTCGAATCGCCATCGGCTCATTCCTGAAAAAAATTACGAAACAACAAAAACAATTAAGTTTGGAAAAAATGAAACCTGATTGACTGCGTTTCTCCTGCAGGACTTCTTGCAGATCGGGACAGACGTTTCTTTCACCACCTGAGCGGCATTCCACCAATCAGGACAAGCGGCGTTTTTCTTTCCCTTAAAGTCTACCATTTACCAATCACAGACAGCATTTGGGGGAAAATAATACAGGGAATCTTTTCATCTTCCATTTGTCTTCGACATACTGTCATTCAGTTTAAGATTGTACACCAACTGCACTGGTCTAAAGTCAGACTTGCCAAGATCAAACCTGATTTAGAT
>NW_027466067.1:1447500-1520000 GCF_046127955.1 Nelusetta ayraudi | reverse complement strand
CCAAGAAGGCCTTCAACTCCTACCGGCGCGAGGCCGACCCCGAGGAGCACTTCAACTCGGCGGACGGCCAGCCGAGCGCGGGGGACAAGAACCAGGACGACGGCGAGATGAGCTTCGTCATCGTCATCATGCAGCCGATCCTTCGGTTCCTGCAGCTCCTCTGCGAGAATCACAACCGGGATCTGCAGGTGCGAACAGCAAGATGAGCTTTCAGTCCCCGAACTTCAGGTCCAGTCGACTGCGGCGCCATAATGGTAAAATGTCGCACGGAAAAAGAAATGCACGTGAAAAAAACAGTAGCAGCCACATTTTGCCACCCAGGTTGTATCTTTAAATACAAAAGCAGTTCCATGAGGTTTCACACAAGTGGAGTCAACATCAATACATCCTCAAAAATACATTCAAGTCAACATCGGGTACTTGTAAGTACACAATAATAATAAGAATAAGAGCAATAAGAACATGGTAATAGTGCAAATTACAATCCGTTCCCATGTATTTGACTTGCGGAGGGCAGCTGACCTCTCACCTGAATGTGTCTGGATACACTTTTAACACATTTATATGGCTCACAATTAGATAAAGATCATCTTAAAAACAAAAGAATCTTGAACTACAAAACCCAAAACTGTCTTTAACTGACGTCTTTACAATAGAACCTTTTCAAACTGAACTGCTAGTGTGTGTGTGTGTGTGTGTGTGTGTGTGTGTGTGTGTGTGTGTGTGTGTGTGTGTGTGTGTGTGTGTGTGTGTGTGTGTGTGTGTGTGTGTGAACATGACGCACGCACAGTTGTTACATAAAGGTTTGTGTAGTAACGACATTCGCTGACAGATCAATGGGGATATCTGGCAACCCACCCTTAAATTAAATATCCATAGTTGTCTGCCTTTCTTTTATTATCCAACAAAATGAAACAAAAGTGGTCAACCCATTTCTGGATGTGTTACGTGTGCGTACAACCCTTTTAAACAGGCGATTCAATTTGTATACCAAGCCATGTTCCTTTAATCGCCACTGTCACCGTTAGTCAGAATACAATTTTCTGTGAAAAGAAAAACTCGACCGTCCATCCATTTTCCTAACACTGTTTCTCTTCACTCGGGATCATGGGGGTGATCTGCTGTCTCAGGACATAGTTGCAGCCTGGACATGGGGGCCCAGTGGCCAGTCTGCCTAATGTCTCTGGACTGTGGGAGGAAGCCAGAGTCCCTGAGCAAAACAAAACATGCACACTCACAGCCCTGGGAATCAAACCCACGACTTTCTGCCGCGAGACAACAATCAACAGGCACCACGGTGGCGCCTAAAATAAATCAATGTTTGTGCAAATAAATTGAGGAAACCACTATCATAAAAGTCGCTGCACCAGTTCTGATTTGCTGTGAGTGATGAAGGATTGTGCACAAACTGGGTTGCAAAGGCAAACTGTTCATAGCCCACTTGTAGACAAAGTTTTCTTTTCCTTCTTTTTAATGGTTTCTCAAACATTTGCACCATCACTTTTCCAAAACGGTAAACTGACTAAGCAGAACCTAAATTCAAAGCCTCAAAAGCTTATTTATTCACCTCCGTCCCGACCAGCACCTCGCAGCCTCCCACCGACCCCGACTGTCTGTGTCTCCTCAGAACTTCCTGCGCTGCCAAAACAACAAGAACAACTACAACCTGGTGTGTGAGACTCTGCAGTTCTTAGACTGCATCTGCGGCAGCACCACGGGGGGTCTGGGTCTGCTGGGGCTCTACATCAACGAGAAGAACGTGGCCCTCATCAACCAAACTCTGGAGAGTCTGACCGAGTACTGCCAAGGTCCCTGCCACGAAAACCAGGTGCATGGAGGGATCGCACCAGACTGGAACCCGACTCGGACGTCGGGACTCTGTGTCACTCAGTGCGTTTTGTTGTTTGTGTCCTGCAGAATTGCATTGCCACGCACGAGTCCAATGGAATCGACATCATCATTGCGCTCATCCTGAATGACATCAACCCTCTGGGTAAAAAGCGAATGGACCTGGTCCTGGAGCTTAAGGTCAGTTCACTGTCTTCAAGTAAAATGGAGGAAGTGTCAGCACCTTTATTAAAACCTGCCAAGACGATGGTTTTGGCTAACTGGTGGTGGGAAGCGGGTGGTGGTGGTCCGTCTTCGGTCAAATATTTGAGGTCTGCGCTCTCCATTTCAGCGACTTTCCCAGGCCTTTGTGCTTCACTTCCAACATAAATAGCTGCAGTGGAGTGTAAAAAAACAACCCTGAATTTATTTCTGATATTACGAAAAACAAACACGGCTCAACTTTTCCCTCCTCTCAGAACAATGCATCCAAATTGCTGCTAGCCATCATGGAGAGCCGACACGACAGCGAGAACGCAGAGAGGATTCTGTACAACATGAGGCCCAAAGAGCTGGTGAGGGGCTTTTTATTCTGTATGTTTCAGCTACTGGATGATTACCTCAGCTGGTCCTTTAAAAATAAAAATCAACCTATTTGTATTTTCGATGTAATATAAATAATTTGTACTGACTGTTCATATAAATGTAAATAGTTGATTATGCTTCATTTCTTACTTAATAGTTTATTTTATTTTTTCTTAGTTTATTTTTAATTCATATAATTATTTCTTCTCTATTGCACTACATGTTGCTATAATTATATCAATTTCTCCAATGTGGGATAAATAAAGGCATACTATTCTATTCTATTGTTGTGCTCAGGTGGAGGTGATAAAGAAGGCCTTCCTGCAAGGAGAGGTTGAAGTTGAAGGCGCGAAGGAGGGTGAGGACAACGAGGAAGAGGAGGAGCACGATGCCGCTTCCCCTCGAAACGTTGGACACAACATCTACATTTTGGCTCACCAGGTGTGCTGTGCTGTGCTGTGCTGTGCTGTGCTGTGCATGTTGTTGTTTTTTGTGCGCGCGCATCCCACGTAGCTTAACCTGCGCTAATGACTCACTTCCTGTTTGTGTTTGTCCCCCCGCCCCCGCCCACCCTTGCAGTTGGCCCGTCACAACAAGGAGCTCTCCATGATGTTGAAGCCAGGAGGGGCCAGTGGGGGCGAAGGCGACGAGGCCTTGGAGTGCTATGCGAAGCACACAGCTCAGATAGAGGTCAGAGGTCACAACACACACCCCCTTGTATGAACGGTGGGATTGTAATACCAGGAGTTAATATTATTTGGATTCCAAAAAAACAACTTTTAATTTCCAATATAAAGCAGGCAGTGTTGGCGAGGAATCTATTACTAAGTAATCTAACAACTAAAAAGTAGTTTAATTACAGTAGTAGAGTAATGTAACGGGATCACTCTGGCAAAAATGCTAATTACACCATAATTACTTTATCAAGTAATGATTCCATTACTTTCCTGAAATCTTTTGCAAGCTAAAAATGTCTTATTATCCATAAAATGTCTGAAATTTATAAAAACAACCGAAAACAACGATGTCGCTGATTAATGATGCAGCCGTGCATGCAATGTCATTGATATGCGACGCCGCACCAAAACAAGCATGGCGGCGGCAGAAGAACAAACAGCGATTGCGTCTGATAGCTGGAAATACAAAACATTATTTTGAGTTCCTCTTGTCTAAATTAAAGAACATTGTGGTTCGTTTTGCATTATGTGCAGGAAACAAGACGTTCTCAACTTTTACTTTATCTTTTTTAAACTAAATTAATTTTTAATTGATTACTTGAAAGAAAGTAGTTAAAGAAGTAATTAGAATACTTTTTAAAGGAGTAATCAGTAGTTAGATTACTTTTACTCGGCCTAATAGTTGACCCAACACACTCAAAAGAACAGGAAGTGCTGCTGGTTTGCGAATTAAAATGTGTGAAAATTGTGTGCGCGTGTGTGTGTGTGTGTGTGTGTGTGTAACTGCAGAAGATGTATTTGGGCAGAACAGTGCATCGTGAGTCTTCTGCACGACTGACCTACAATAGTCACTACCAGGGATTTTATTCTGATTGGCTGAGCAGTAATAAAGTATAACAATATATAAGTAATGGTCGCTTGCAAGTTTTTGTTGTTGTTGTTGTTGTTGTTGTTTTCCAAGACGGCCTGTAAGACCAGAACAGGCTGATTTGTTTTTGCCCGCCAGTCGCCAGACATCGGTCGAGCGACGTGAATTCTAGGTTACAGCAGCGTCGGTGAACGTCTGCGTCTCCCTTTTTTTTTTTTTTTTTCTCAAGATTGTGCGTCAGGACCGCACCATGGAGGAGATTGTGTTCCCAGTGCCCAACATCTGCGAGTTCCTGACGTCCGAGTCCAAGCTGCGAGTCTACTACACCACGGAGAGGGACGAGCAGGGCAGCAAGATCAACGACTTCTTCCTGAGGGCCGAGGACCTCTTCAACGAGATGAACTGGCAGAAGAAGCTCCGCGGTGAGGGGCAGGCTGTATGTCTGTCTGGGGGGGTGAAATACTCTAATCTCTAATACACTAATCTTCACTAACACTTAAAAAAAAAGGATGGAAAGAAAAGTACAACAGGTGGTGGTTCAGCGACCACACTTTAAACAGGGTTTTCACACACTTCCACCTCAGTGGGCGGCTGACTGGGTTATTTTGTTGCTTGTGCTTTTAGTCCAGAAGTTGAGTTTGCATGTTGTGCGTGCATTTTTTTTTCTTTTTCTTTTCTAATAAAAAAATGTATGCACCCTGGTTTCCACGCAGTCGAAATGGAATGGAAACCTCGGCTTGGTTACGAGCTGCACTTCTTATGTGACACACTGGTGGCGTGTCCTGAGTGTCATCTGTCACCTGGACTACCAGCAGCCTGGACAGGAGGAGCACAAAAGGAGGAAAAATAGACGGAGACACTCAGACACCCGCGTCCGAACTTTGGACAGTGAAGCTAATGGCTTTATGCTCTGTGTGTGTGTGTGTGTGTGTGTGTGTGTGTGTGTGTGTGTGTGTGTGTGTGTGTGTGTGTGTGTGTGTGTGTGTGTGTGTGTGTGTGTGTGTGTGTGTGTGTGTGTGTGTGCGTGCGTGCGTGCGTGAAAGAACTTGTGTTTTGCATGTGCACAATTCCACCGTCTAAAAGCAGACAGGGGCTTTCCGCTGTTTGAACCCGTGAACCATTTCTGCAGAAATCTTATGAATCACGACTTTGAGCGCAGTTGCTCACGCACACACACACACACACACACGCACGCCATGCACGCACGCACACTTGGTCACACTCGTATTCCACGTAGCAGACACAAGTGCCCACACAAAGTTGCAGCTTAATCAAATAAGTGGCTGGATGAAGAAAAATCCCCACATCTGCGTCTCTGCTCGATGGCAGCGGAGGAAGTCGAGTTTCACCGACACACGGAATCGTGTGTGAAGGCCCTTTGAATTGACACACTTGAGACAACAACAACGATTTTCTTTTTAGGTGTTTTTTTTTTTTGAAGTACACTTTCCCTTTTGTGCGCCTCAGACTGAAACCATTGCTGCGCTTCTCCTCCACTCCTTTCCAAGAAGAAAAGCTCAGTTTCTTCACATGAGCTCAGAACATTCTCGAGTTTGAACCTCTCAAGATGTGAAGATCTGCACTTTTCTGCAATCAATCGAGGGCTTTTCCTTTAACCCCAAACCTCTTCGCTGATTGCAGACGCACGCTCATGCTGATGCTGGTGCTGATGCCAAGTGGCCTTGTGTCTCTCTCCTCCTCAGCCCAGCCGGTGCTGTACTGGTGCTCCAGAAACATCTCGGTGTGGAGCAACGTTTCCTTCAACCTGGCCGTCCTCATGAACCTGCTGGTGTGCTTCTTCTACCCGCTGGAGGGAGTGCATGGAGGTCAGTCGCTCACTGCCCGCCCAAGATGCTACGCCCAACAGAGTCGACCACTGGCGCCCATGTGACTTCCTTTCACTGACTCAGTGTTTTGCAACCTTTTCAGAGCCACGGCACTTTTTTATATTGAAAAAAATCCAATAGCACACCTCTAACCAAAAATAGGAAATTACTCTTTTTAGGCTGATAATGACAATATGATCTCTTAGTTTATTTATACTCACACAGTGTGACACCTGGGCTTGTTTAGTTGCACACAAAGCTGATATCCTGCGAGGCATAGAGGGAGGAAAATAGGCTGACATCATTTTTAAAGCACTCCACAATGGAATGTTTTGTTGTTTTTTTTTTTTAGACCAATTAAGTGAAATTGGAACATTTTCATGGCACACCTGACATTGTTTCACGGTACTCCGGTACAGTGGATGAAAAACACAGATCTAACTAAACCTCACCTCACCTCAACTCTTGCTGGAATTCACTCCTTTCAAGTGAGTAATTAGGTTTTCAGGACATGTATGTATGCGTAGTATGTCGTTAAGGTGATTATCAGTCAGAATGGTGTGCAGAGGAGTGAGATGGTGATGCTGCCCCTTTTTAGCTTTAAAAAGTCGGGACAAAAGACATTAAAAAAAAAAGCCCTTTGCAGTGACTCAGGCTGTGTTGGCCTGAGTCACTGCGCTGCCCTTTAAAGTCACAGCCAGTTTTGTGTATCTTTTTACCTTTGTGCCCCTCAGTGACGTAAATAATGTCGCTCCGACCACAACACACTTCTGACGCTCTCAGCCCTTCTGGGAGTGAGCTCTGACCCACTGATCTCCTTTCACTGCCACACTCTGATCTTCTGACTTGTAATCAGGTGACCAGGATTAGGGCCAGGATGTGAGGAGCCCCTTTACCTTTCTCTCTGAGACACACACACACACACACACACACACACACACACACACACACAGACACTCTCTCAAACAGACCGTGACCGTCTGTTTCAAAGCCGCCTCTCACATTTGACCACGGCGGCCTACATGAAAACAGAAGCCCCTCTGTATTATTTAGTAATGCCCCATAAAAGTCTGTACTGGCCCAAGTGGGACGGAACCGTGCTCAACATGTCAGGTGGGTTCATTAGAATCCAGGCATCTTCTTTTTGCGCATCAAACAAGGCTTTCTATTCAACTGCCAAGCTACCCAGCGCTAATCCTGTTTGCTTTGACTCTTGAGTCAAGTCTCTGAATCGCTGTTAGAAATTCACTTAAAGAGTGTATTGTTTGGAAAATTCCAATCCCTTTTCTGATTTTGGGCCAAAATATTGACATTATAACTGTGTGCCCTACTAGTTTTTCCTCTTTAATACAAAAAACTCAAAACAACAACAAAAATAAATAATAATAATCATAATAATAATAATAACAATGGGTTTTGACCTCTTGCTCGGTTTCAAATAGGCCCTTCAATGACTTATGCTCGTTCTCTCCGCTGCTCTCACTCAAACATTCTCACACCCTCAGTGTTTGCCCTTCCGCAGGCCTCCTCCCTGCATTGTTTGGTCTTTTAACATGAGGGTCAGATGTCAACGCGGTAGATTTGGGTCAGTCGCACGCTTGGCTTGACTGGCGGCACCTCCGATGCTTCGCTCTCTGTCTGCGTCACTGTTGCTTTGTTAGTTCCACAGACGTTTGCCCCCTGTGCTCATCAGGTGGTGGGTGGAGTGGGGGGGGGCGGCGGCGTGAGGGTTCGTTCTGTGGGGCGGGGGGGGGTTTAGGAGTGCGTGCCAGAAGTACCCGCCCCCCCGACCCCTCTCCCGACCCCCCCGTCTCCCTGCCTGCCACATCCGCGGAGCGTGCGCGCGTTTGCTCCCCCCCCCCAACCCCAGCTCGCTCCTCATGAATGTTTCAGCCGAGGTATTTTTAGAGACGGCGTGTTATGTAAGTGGCACCTGTCATGTGATCTCCCCGGGGAGCGGGAAGGAGGGAGGGAGGGAGGGGAGTGGAGGGAAAGAGACGGAGAGGCAAAATGGAGGCAGAGGACGGACGGACGGCTTCCCGCGGCCGCTCTGCTCCGTCACACCTTCAGCTCTCCTTTCAGTCCCGTTGCCCCATTTCTCTTTCTGAGGGTTGATCTGAAGTCGTTTCTCATATTTCTAAATTCCCCCCCCCTCCCACCTCCCCCGGCCCTTCCTTGTGCAGGAGCGGGGTGGAGCCGGCCTTGTTTTTAGCCTGAATGACACGTTACCACATGAAACTCCTGACGAGGGCACTAATCCTGGATTTACCCCTGGCTCAGGGGAAGCATCAGGCAGGCTCACACCAGAGCTTAGCCCACGCACGCACGCATGCACGCACACAACCACACACTCGCAAAAAGTATGTCACACAGTTTTGGCTGTTATGTAACAGGCTCTCTTTGAGTTCAAAGTCTCCCTGATGAAAGCCTGCGGCCTCGCCGAGAGGCGAAACTTTGCAGAATCCAATTAGAAACCTGTTGATCCTGTCGACGTCCTTTCAAGTGGCAAACTGCACCATCATCTTCGCTGAACGACGCCGTCATAAATCACATGTGGCGTCAGGGGGGCCGTTCTTATAATTGTGGGCCCCTAAACGCCATATTTAGCGTAGATGTGTAATAACATATAATACAACAGCATCCTCTTGGACCCCCATGGCTTCTGTGCCCCCCCCAAAAAAAATAAAAATAAAAATAATCTTTTGAAAAAAAAAAAAAAAAAAATTGCAAAAAAAAAATTACCATACAACTGCTACTTGAATGGACATTAACACTTTTTCCGTTTCCTTGTTTGCGTCCGCATCTCCCCCAATGCAGTGATGCTGGACCCCCACCTGTCTGCACTGCTGTGGATGGGAGTCTTTGCGACGCTCATCATCGTCATCATCATGCCCCAGCCGCTCGGCGTGCGAGCGCTGGTCATCATCACCATTCTGCGCCTCATCTTCTCGGTGGGCCTGGAGCCCACCCTCTTCCTCCTGGGTGCCTTCAATGTGAGTAGGATGTTTGCAGCAGCGTCACTTGTTGATCAGTTGTTTTTTTTTAAGGAAACGAGCGGGTCCTTTTTCCATTGAAACCTGTGTAGTTGTTAAGACTTGGTAAAGACTTTTGAGCTGTGGGCTGTTTGAACTTTGAACTGTTTGTGCTGAGATTGAGAGCCCTTATTTGGGATGTTGGGCTTGTTTCCAGCTGTGGTCTTCTCTGTGAGCTGTATGCAAGCAGGTTGGAACAGGCGGAGGAAAGTGTCAGGATGGGGAGCATGAAAGGGACGTTAGATGTTTTGGAGTTAAAGTCAGACTGGACATAAACAGAAAGCCAGTGACTACAGTATATGTGCAGAAGGATGCTGGGGTAGGAAGTGGCAGGAGGTCCAGAAGAAGATCATAGAGAATATAAAGGAGAAGGAGAAGGAGAAGATTTTTGAAAAACAAAAATCAGCAATTTAACAATTTAATTGCTTCTCTCATTCACATTTATCATACCACATTACACAAGACCCAGTTAGAAGAGGAAGAAGAAGCCAAGAGCTGTATAAAACATCTCAGAAGCTGAACAAATACACCCTCAGCTGACTAAATATGTTCCAGTTATTTTTTGCCCAACAAACTGTCAAACTCTTGGTACTTTCAATTGCGCCCACTGGAGCAGCTCCAGCTCCTCAGTTAGGCCACGCCCATGCTCACATGTTGGGCTGGTGTCCAGTTTGTCCAGCGTGCTGCAACCCCCCCACCCCACCCCTGCCCTCCAGTCCGCCTGCCGGTGCCCACTGGCTGTTATGGGCTGTGAAATGCGTCACCGGACGCCGCAGAGTCTGACAGCAACCAAAACAGATTTCCTTCGTGCGACTCACAATTGCACAAAGTCACTCAGTGAGTGGCAGTGCCACTTTGTCGCTGCCGCCTTTACCCTTTTCTTTCCTTCCTTTTACATAAGACGTGATAAATGAAAGATCTTGTTAGAGGCCCGGATATTAGATAAGGATCAAAACAAAAAAGGAAAAGGCACCGCAGTGACTCTGAAATGCAGTTTGCATACAGCTGGTGGGCAGTAAAAATGTCTGGCTGACTGTGTGTTGTATGCCAAATGTTGACAAAAGTGCGTTTCGGTGTCAGGGTTTCATTATTGCTAATAGTTGCTCGCACCAGCCGAAGGTTTCCTTCATCCCACCACCGTCCTGTCCCAACAGTAGTTTCACTTTCTCTATTCAAGTTTCTCTATTCTGTCAGAGTTTCATTATTCCTTTATGAGCCACTAATAATAAGGCTATTCATCTGCATTAAAATACATCAGTGTCCTCATTCTGACTGAAAAAAATAAAATAACATTAAACATCTCACTGCTGTTGTCACATATTGATGTCTGACCCAGAGCCCTCAGCCAAGACCTTGTTGATTTTGTGCATGCAATATAATGATGAAGCCTTTTTTTCATTCATTCATTCATTCATTTTTCAGGTATGTAACAAAATCATCTTCCTGATCAGCTTTGTGGGGAATCGCGGAACCTTCACACGTGGCTACAAGGCCATGGTGATGGACTTTGAGTTCCTCTACCACCTCCTTTACCTCATCATCTGCAGCCTGGGAGTGTTTGTCCACGTCTTCTTCTACAGCCTGTTGGTGAGAGAGACACGCACGCACGCTCGCACGCACACACGCACACACACAACCTGTTTAGACAAGGTCGAGACGGCTCAGATACATTGTCATCTTGTCCAAACAGGTCTTCTGGAGTAGAAACACCATCATTCATTTCTTCTCATCTTTTTCACCGCTGGTGATTATTATTGGGAAAAAGGTTTTTGGACACTATTCAATTTTTTTTTACTCAGTCCCAATTATTGTCATTAAATATTTACCAGATGGTATGTTTCTGTGTTTCAAAATGTTTGGCTGCATCAGAGACACACAAACAAATGGAAGTTGTTTATTCTTAATTACACAAAATAAGAAAAACTCAATTCTTTGCGCTCTGGATGTGTTGCAAAGGGACGTCATCATCTTGATTAAACATCCAGTTGTGAGCTGGACGGAACAGTACCCGTGAAGCATGTGGATAAATGTTGCCGCCTGCACTTGGAGACTGAAGACTGATTCCCAGCACAATAGAGTACATGACAAATGCATGACGTGTCCAACCTTGTAGATTCAGTTGTTACATTAGTCAGTGAATTACTCATAAAACCATTGGGAGTGTCTACAAGGTGATCATCAGGCTCTATATGATATAGAATAGAGCCATCATAAGGATATTTTGGTCATTTTCCTTTCACAACATAAACTGGACCTACTTCACTGTCAGCATCTTTCAATGTGTTCCTTCACAAATCTGTCTGGGGTTCTGATCATTTTCACTGTTATTTTTGTTTTGATTAACTCCTGTTACATAAAGACGGCTGCATGCCTCATGCCTTTTGTTCTCTGCAGCTGTTCGACCTGGTGTACAGGGAGGAGACGCTGCTGAATGTCATCAAGAGCGTGACGCGCAATGGACGCTCCATCGTGCTGACGGCCGTGCTGGCTCTCATCCTGGTCTACCTGTTCTCCATCGTCGGCTACATTTTCTTTAAGGACGACTTCATCCTGGAGGTGGATCGAGTCCCCAACTCCACTCTAAGTGAGGATGAATCCATTTCACTCGTCTCTGACTTCAGCACTACTGATTTAAAAAAAACAAAAAATGAAAACCTGACTCCACATTCTTGTTTTGTTTTGTTTTTGTTTTGTTTTAGAAAATGGAGGTAGTCTGGCCAGTGAGTTTCTCTCTGCAGGAATGTGTCAGGGAGGGATTAATGAGAACTGTACAACAAGAGTCACTCAGAAGGGTAAGTGGTATATCATTTTTTGATTTAATTAGCATTTTAATGTGGTTTAACCAAAGCAACAAGGAATCAGTGTGCTTGTTAGCATGTTCTCATGCTTTCATTTCCATGTCGCATATTTGACGTGTATCCAAAACACAGATCAAGACACATCGCCCAGCCTTGTCCATAGTAGAGCTAAAAAAAAAAGAAAGAAAGAACATTGTGCCATGCAGTCCTCTCACACATGACTCCACTCAACAATTTATAAATGACCCTGTCACCTCCACATGAGGAAATTACAGCAAATGTGAAGTGTCTTAAATACCTACATGGAAAACTGAATTACCTTTGGCTCAGTTTTTAGTACCCCCCACCCTCCAAAAAAACACACATACAGTAGCTCAGTCAAAACAGAGAAGAGCCAGTTTCAAATCCCCCAGACAGAAAAAACAAAAACAGTAAACACAGTACCGGGGGTCACATGATATTGTGACTGTGTTTGGTGTCTGTAAATTTGTAATCGATTAATTTAATATTTTCTCTTCTTGCTTGGTGACCCAGAAAACGTTATCAGATGAAAATAATCATTGTGAGTAGTTCTTAACAGGCCAGCTTGACTAAACGCAGTCACACCGTGAGCCAAAACTTGTCAGCAAGGTTCTGCCTGATACGAAGCCTCCACATCTAAGCCAAGGATGTTGGCCACCAAATATGAGATGATACTTTTTTTTGTATACAGTGTGGCTATCAAATGTCTCCAAAAAAGACATAGCAGCGTCCGTAATCCTATCTGTACTTTCAAAACAATAGATATGGAAGCCCAGAACAACCCAGAAACCCCACAGTATGTGGAACGCTGCTTATCAGAAGCCTTCAACCTCAGTACTGTACAAGAGCAAAATATAATTTTAATGTAAAATGTGTCTCCGTGTGCACTCATACTCATTCAAACTCCAAAGAATTATTTACTTTGCAGTTTTAAAATATCAGCGCAATATTCAATTTTAAAAGGTTAACGTTTTGGTATTTAATATTTGGGTCTAGTTGCCAGATTACAGATACTACGAGGAGGCGGAAAGAATGGCTAAACCAGAACACACCTGGTGTCAGCCAAGACAAGTCATTCTAATCGGAGCCTTTTGCACCTGAGAGCTTCTTCATGGGTACTGAGTTATATGAAGGGCAACCAGATTGCTACACTCTGCTGAAATAACACAGGTTCTCAGTTTGCCTTGAGTTATACATCACCCCCGTGACCCCAGTTGCTATCACTGATGAGGTGTCCAAGAAACTGCATCTCAAGATGTATGCAACAATCATTAATAACAGTACTGATCTATGTGAAGACAATGCTCATGTTAATACATTCTCAATAATTATCAACAATGACTCAACAAGGTTCGATAAAACTGAATTTTAGACCAGTTGTGCTATTTTTAGAACAGGCCTGCGGGGGGGGGGGCATGGTTCTTCAATATGGTGCACGCGGCCACCGTGTTAATGACCCCTGCTCTCAAGGAGTTTTTTATTTTTTTATTTTGTTCTCTGTTTTTCAGATGCTGAAGATTCAGGCAGGGACGCCGAGGACGGCGGCAGCGACAAGGAGCGAACGTGCGACTCTCTGCTGATGTGCATCGTCACCGTGCTGAGTCACGGCCTGAGGAGCGGCGGAGGAGTCGGAGATGTTCTGCGGAAGCCCTCCAAAGAGGTGCGTGCACAATCTGATTAGCCACACGTGTGTGTGTGTGTGTGTGTGTGTGTGTGTGTGTGTGTGTGTGTGTGTGTGTGTGTGTGTGTGTGTGTGTGTGTGTGTGTGTGTGTGTGTGTGTGTGTGTGCATGCAGCTGCAAAACGCTGGTTCATGTCAGTTGGCGTTGAGCCCACCATGCACTGAACTTTTTTTCCCCTCAAATTGTTCTTGTGGTTATTTCCTTCGAAGACTCAGAGGTTTTAGAGTTTTCTTTCTGCACAGATGCGCAACCTCTGCTTCGCGTTAACGCTTCAGAATAGATTTCCACAGAATTTGCACTTTGATGTCAAAGAGGATGTGACTCTCGGCGAGAGCAGATGAGTTTCTCTAATGGGTGTCTGTGTGTCTGTGTTGACCCGTTGAAATAAATGTACGCCCTAAATGAGCCGCCGTGGGCGGCCGTGCGTGCGTGCGTGCGTGCGTGCGTGCGTGCGTGCGTGCGTTTGTGCATGCGACTGTGTTACACCACTGACCTGGTGACCACTGGGTGTTTCCCTGCTGCTTAGTGCACTCGGCCTGCAACTGTAAAGGAACAAAAGCTAACAAATATCTGACGCTCAATTGTAAATATTCACCCTCCATGTTGCGTTGAGTTCTTTACTCTTTATTCAGAGCCCTATTAGCTTCCACAGCTGTGGTCTCTAATCTTTCTGGCGACATAAAATAAAAACATTACACAAGTCTATCAACATACATACATACATGCATACATATTACACACATTTTTTAAAACAGGCCTAAAAACCCTTTTATTCCAAAACGCCTATGATTGATGACTTTTTTTTTTTAATCCTTTATCCCAGATTTGTATTTTAACCTTAATTATTGTTTTCTGCTTGTTAACTGCTTTTAATTCATTCTCATTACTGTTGTAGCACTTTGAGATTTTCTTGTCAAAATATAAAGTGTATTATTCTTATTCTTATTATTACACAGTGCAAGAAACAATAAAGTTCCCAGAACCTGGAAACGCTGCACATACATTACTTCAGTACAGTACAAGGCATCATCAACCTCTCAGTAAAAAGTAAATTGACGTAGTCAACTGCAGGAGAAAAGTGAGTTCTAAAAACACACACAAAAAATTTGTAATACATAATAATTTTACAGTTAAGAGTCCACGGCAAGTGTGGAGAGTCATCCACGTGGTGTGGATTCCCTGGCATCCCTTTCAGATCTAAAACTGAAACTACCCTCGATGCATCGTCTGTTAATTGGTCAGGAATCCCGCTGACTGACGGCTCTGCAAATGACAGCTTCATATAGTTGATTTGTTTCCTCCCCAGCAGCACAAGTTCAGGGAGACAGCTGTCTGTTGACCACACTGTAATACAGAAAGAGTCAACAGTCCAGTTGTAAATAGTTACTACAAGGCAGTCGTTTGTAATTTTACCCACAAGCGTTTCTTCAACCCCTCCCCCTCAGGAGCCTCTGTTCGCAGCCAGAGTGATCTACGACCTGCTGTTCTTCTTCATGGTCATCATCATCGTCCTCAACCTCATCTTTGGTGTCATCATCGACACCTTCGCCGACCTGAGGAGTGAGAAACAGAAGAAGGAAGAAGTCCTGAAGACGACGTGCTTCATCTGCGGTGAGGCTCAGCCACGGCTCGTTTTTTCCAAGTTTCAAGTTTTTATAAGCGATTCTACTGCAATTCTGAAATAATAAGGTGCATTTTCCAAAATGTTTTCCCCTCTGTAAATATGGCATGTACAGTATGGCGGCAGCAGGAAGGAGGATGAATGCTGGAGTGAAAGTAAAGCAAACAACATTATCATTGATCACAATGCGTCATGCTTTTACTTTGGGGGTTTACTTTGTCCAAAATAATGTTTGCGTTGATTTTGTGCTTCAAATATTTGTCACAATAACTACCAGAGTCTATTTCAGGTCAGTATGACTCACGTCACCTGACAGTGGTTCCTTGCGTGCGTCCCTGTGACGGCATCATCTCCTGGGGCCCCTCATCTCCTCCCACTGTCTTCCTCATCCTAAACTCTCACTCTCAGATCTCTCACATCTTCTTGCTAATTTCTCATTTCTAGAGAGCACAGATCTCCCAAGGTGCGCACGCTCTCTTGCCCCCCCACCCCACCCCCTCCACTACTCACACATCCTTCCTGTTTTTATTTTTTTATTCACTGCGCTGTTGTTCCACAGAAGAATGAGTCATCAGACTTCCTGCCTCTGCTCGCCTCCATAATTCATGTCTGTCTCACGCACAGTTCTCTCCAAAGCAGCACGCACGCACGCACGCAAGCACGCACGTTCTTTTCTTTTTTCTTTTTTTCTTTTTTTAATTCTTTCGCTCTTCTTTCTTCCACTATCACCCTTTAAGAACACGTCCCTCTCTGCAGCCTGATCACCTCCCTGTGAGCATCACATCTGTTTGGGGGGTGTCTGAGCGTGTGCGTGTGTGCGTGTGTGCGTGTGCGCGTGTGCGCGCCTCCATGTGCACCGATGGCGAGCTTATAGAACGACGGCAGCGTTGCGTCACCGCCGCCACCGCCTCCTCTGACTCACTGCAAGTTAAAGATGGCCACCGGGGCTGGGGGGGATGGGTGGGTGGGGGGGGGGGGGGGCGCCGTCTCTATGGTTTCCAGCGGGACCCTGGAGGGAACAGATTGGAAGCTTGACCTCCATAAGCTGAGGCTGAGGCTCTCCGCTGTTGTCCAGGCCACCTTTTATAAGCAATCGCTCTGTCGTTCTGCTGGAGCTTTTCTTTTTTTTTTTTTTTCTTCCATTATTATTACTTGTGTTGCCAGCAATCGATAGATTGATCAGCGTGGTGAACTTCCTGTGCAGGTTGGCTGGCTTTTCCACCTGTGGCTGAAAGGGATCAGGCAGGGCGGGGGGGGCACTTTATCGATTATGTTGTATAACAAAAGCCTGAATTGGGAGTGTCTGAAAATCTGGATAGGCTGAAGACTGTGTTTTTTAATAGACCTCGTGTTCTCAATGAGACCTCAACTGGCACTTATTATAAGAGCAGCTTACTCACAAACAATAACAAAATTTATATTTAAAAAAAATTAAAAATAATCGGCCTGCAACTGTAAAGAAACAAAAGCTAACAAATATCTGACGCCCAATAGTAAATATTTACCCTCTATTTTGCAGAGTTCTTTTTTCAGAGCCCCATTATCTTCCACAGCTGTGGTCTCTAATCTTCCTGGAGTCCACATAAAATAAAAGCATTACACAAACTCATAAACATACATACGCTTGAATATTAATGGAGTTTTACAGGAACAAAAATAAGTCTCTGAATTTAGCATTGCACTTTTTTTTAATCCAGTCACTGTGGTATGATAGCTGAGCCATTCTTTTCACACATGTGCGTGTGCGTGTGTGTGTTTGTGTCTGAGGTTAGCTGGTCTTCTCTCATCTACCAAGGAAACTCCCAACGCAAACGTTTCTCTAGTTTCTCTGTCAAGATGGTGTTGAAAGTCAGTCTCTCAGTCTCAGGTCTGTCCTGAAAATAAGCCAAGCTCACCGGGGGACCAAAGGCTTCATTTGACAACATGTTCGACGGTTCTGTTCCCCCCCCGCACCCACCTTTGGACCTTTTTTGCCAACCTCTATGTTATGTGTTTATCCTCCTGCTATTTCATTATTGTGAATGTGGTGCTTGATTTTTAAATGTTAACCCCAAATCTTGAACATTTATGTTAAACCCAATGTTTGTGAGCAGATTCCAGTTGCCTGAATAATTTCACAGCTCACGGTCGTTTCAAACTGTATCATTCCTGTCATGATGCACTGCAGCACTGTAGTGTAAATCCTATCTCCCAGAGTTGGACGGTGGGGTCTGTTTGTTGAAAAGCAGGTCGCGTTTTTCCGATTGCAGCTCACATTTTGTTTCTCCCCCCGCGTTGTAGGCCTCGAGCGGGACAAGTTTGACAACAAGACGGTGACTTTCGAGGAGCACATCAAGGAGGAGCACAACATGTGGCACTACCTCTTCTTCATCGTCCTTGTCAAAGTGAAAGATTCCACAGAATACACTGGGCCTGAGAGCTACGTGGCGGAGATGATCAAGGTAGAGCAGTTGCACAAACAGATTAAATAGCACTGGCCTGCAATTGGATTCAGTATTAAATAATATAATGTATCCGTGGATTGACCAGCGATGCAGGGGCTGAATTCTTTTGGGGTTTCAATTCGAATGTAGTCATCTTTTTCTGGTCAGTGCCTGCTGCGCTGCTTGATGGCAGTTACGTTTTCCCTCATGCCTTCATCATTTGGAACCCATCATGTTGGATTAGTGAGCACCTTTCTTTGTCTATGCGTGCAAATTATAGTTGGGTGCAGCTCTCCTGAATGAGAGAGAGGGGTTGTTGTTGTTTTCTTTTAACCCCCTCTTCTTTTTTTGGCACAGTAACTACAACAATGTTGAGGATGAAAGTGAGGTGGTTGCGCTGTGCCATGTGTTTAGACAAAACAATGTTTTGCCAATGAAAGACAAAGGAGAAAATGCACAAGAAGCCATTTCAAAAGTAAAAGTCTCACACAAGACAAAAGAAATACAGAGTTCACTGTTGTGGATATCGTTTTTTTTTAAAGCCAACTTTTCAAACACAAGGCCTTTATATGGAAAACAAAAACTTAAAAGTGTCAGCAAGACTTTCACTGAGACACTACCTGTACAGTAAAGAGCTCCTTTTTCTCATGTTAACTGACAGACTTGCTAGTCACGCAGTGCCACAGGAGGTCAGAGAAACTAGATAACACTTATGAGTTGCAACAATTGTTCACGTAGTTTACAAGTGCAAAGACTTTTTTCTATCCCGTGGAAAATTGCACTGATATTGGGTTTGAATTCATAAATGATTTAAAGAAAAACGTTAAATTCCAACGGCTTCAGACGTTTTCTTTATGAAGAAAGAGGCAGATGGAAGAGATTGTTCCTGGTTTCTCTGAAAACCACTGAAGTCCAGCAAGTAGTTAACAATGGTGGCTGCTAAAGACAAATGTCCAGGATAAGGATAGCACTTTTCCAAAATTGAGCACATTTTTATAAACACAAGATTGGCACTCAGGACATTTTTTTTCTCACTTCCCAACTGGCTTTGGAGTTGGTCCGCTTGAATGTGATGGGATGACTTAAGCAAATCAATCACTTTCCATCCTTTCTTTCCCCTTTCAAAGGTCTTCATTGGCTCTTTACAAGACAAGTTAGACATGTTGAGTGCATGTAGATGCTTTAGGAAGTGTTCCTTCAGGAGGAATGGTTAGATTTATGCAGTGATCTCCAAGTGGATAGATATTTGGAGATGACACGTGGGAGGAATCCTGTGTTCATCAGAACTGCTCATATTTTTTTTTCTCTTAAAATTTTTTTTTTTTTTTTTTTTTAATGAGTCAGTGCTTTGCTTGATGGTCCACCAGGAGCACAACCTGGATTGGTTCCCACGGATGCGTGCCATGTCCCTGGTGAGCAGTGATGGGGAGGGGGAACAAAATGAGATCAGGAACCTGCAGGAGAAGCTGGAGTCGACCATGAGGCTGGTGGCCAACCTGTCTGGGCAGCTGACGGAGCTCAAGGAGCAGGTATGGACCGCCTGATCATCCCCACAAACAATAACAAATGAAGAATTTGGGGGGTGGGGGGTGGGACTGGTTCCTTGCACTTGTCCATCAATGTTATATAACTGCTTCTTGAGGCAGTCATCACATGCTTCACTCAATGTGATCCTTTGATGGTTCTTCTTCTTCTTCTTCCCCCACCCCCAAAGTGCTTTGCTGACGCTCAACCACAGAAAGCCTTAACGAATACACTCAAGTAGTTCCATTAATTCTTTTTTGGCCTGAAGGTATTGGTGATAGGCAATACGAGTGTCACTTGTGTTTGAAGTTTCTGCCAGCGTTAAAGTTAGACCAGCTGAGCAAAAGTAGAAGGGACATGGGGGGTGGGGGGGGTGGGGGGGGGCGTCTCTATTGGGTGGCCCCAATGCAGCCTTCCTGAAGGCCCTTATGCACCAATAGCTGGAGGCTTCAAGACTGAATGGGAACCTGCCCAAGAGAGATATAACCGTAATGCCCCCACCACCCCCAAACGACCACCGCATACTTGGTAACTGCGCCTTGTTCAACTTTTGTTAACGCAACCATCTGCATCCATGGATTAGTGTTGATTTACTTCTCGTGCCTCAAGTTTAGTGTGATTCAAGAGGCAGGGTATAACCCTTCTATAAGATTGTCCCATTATCGCTGGTTAAAAAAAATGGCTTGGTCTTGTTTTGCTCAAACCGGCAAAGTTGAAATAGGAACAATGTCAAATGACTTTAAAGGTGTGTGATAGCAAAGTATTCATTATTATACAGCTGCTTCAAAAAAAAAAAAGTGTATAAATCCCTTCAGGGTTTCATCCCATGTTTTAGCCGAACGTGTCTTTCAGCCAAAAGGTGGTTTTAGCCACCTAAAAACTGTATCGCCTTATTGCTGGCTTGCACGCCAACCACGTCGCTCCTTTTCCACTCTTGCACCACCTCCCTTCTTTCACTCTAAGAATCACAATATACAGCCAGTCAAAACGTTTCCCCTCGGTTCCCCAGATGACTGAGCAGAGGAAGCAGAAGCAGCGAATTGGCCTCCTTGGCCACGCCCCCCACATGAACATCAACCCCCAGCAGCCTGCCTGAAGGTGAATGTCGCACGCCTGACCGCCATCATCATCATGATCATCTTCCGCAGTGTCTTTGTAGGCTTTACGTCTGACTGTGTAACTCGGCAGACGCTCCTACGGGGGGGTGGGGGGGGGGGGAATGTTTCAGCAACAAATGTGCCTCTTGGAGAAGTGCAATGCTATCTGGGAAAGTTACTTGCAGTACCTGGGGAAGGAGGAAGAGGAGGAGATGGAGATGGAGAAGGAAGAAGGAGGGGGAGATGGGAGATGAAGATGAAGGAGGAGGAGGCGGAGTCGTCTCCACATGGACGGAATGTTGCACCAAGTGCCTCTCGAGGCTGAGAAGCCAAATCCTCTGGGTTCAGGTCACGGAGGACGCCGTCCTCAGCTTTACAAGCCTGAATGTCTTCAAGCAGTGAACCACACTACCAGTATGCCAAAGGTCAGTCATTGTTGCTGAGGGAGAATTCCTCTCGTGTGGCCTTTCTTCTCTCTCTAGTGAGGATTCAAGCCTCAGTGTTGCACCAGCAAACTCAGGTCACAAATGCTGAAGGGGTTTTTGTTTGTTTATTTGTTTTTAAATTCTGAGTCACATTACTTAATATTTTACTTCTGACCAACAGCAATAAGAAAGGTTCATGGTATAATTGTGTAGATATGAATGGAATATCACTTGGAACTGGTATTCGCTTTTTATATATTTGGCAATATTCTTTTGTCTAAATTATGAAGAACCTTAACATCTTAACGATCCTGTAGGGGTAATTACTTTTTTTTCTTTTTTCTTTAAAAAAAAAAAAGCCTATTCATTATTATAGAACAACCGTGACTTTTGCGCACTTTGTTTGTCTCTAAAGGAACATTTGTGTTAAACGTATGAGTTTCCTGCAACTCAAATTCAGGCTTTTTTTGTTACCAAGAGAATCTGATTGATTGAGTGTCTGGTTTTGGAAAATGAGCCTCATAACATCCACGGGCGATGAACCCCCAAGTCCTGTGACTGCTTTACTCCAAACTTAGTGCCATTGTGTGTGTAATAATAGAAGTGCTATGGCTCACGCTGTCGAACCAGCCCTGTCGGATAATGGGAGAAGTGTTACAAATAGATTTGTTTTCCTTTGCACTGAATTATTTACTCTTCCTTTCATTCACGTAGTCCCGAAGCACTGATACTGTTTCTGTAGCGCACAAATGAAATTGTTAGTACTTTGGTGTGTCACATGATGTCACATGAAGACTCACAAAAGTTGACTGAGTGTATGTGAAATGTAAAGGACTAACAGATGTCATGTGCAGTACTGCCTGACCAAACTGAACTTTTATACTAAATAAATGGTTTGTGTTGGATATGTACATTCCTTCTTCTTGCAGTTGATTTAAAATTTAAAAAAAACTTTAAAATTGGCCTGTTTTTTGTTTGTCGATAAATTAATTACCGAGCAAAAATGCACAAAATTGTACTAAACCTAATTGGCAATTAAGATAATAAAATGCTCTGTAGTCCATTTTACTTTCTTCATAATCACTAATTCGTTGGCAACTTAAGGGGGCTTGTGTTCCTCTCAATTGCTCTAGTCACATGAAAAGACCAACAGAGAAGTACGTGTGGGGAGCTTTCCAGCAGATAGACTCCCTTATCTTGGCTCCCCTAATTAATGAGGAAGTTCCCTGATCTCATGACCATGTTGCGCATGTCTGCGTTTAGTGTGATCTTCAGGGATTTAATGAGATTGGAATGGATTGAAAGAGAAATGGAAAAAATGTTTTCAATTTGACAAAGTTCACAATATGTATGTATACAAATGGTGTACTTTGCACTTAAAAAACAAACAAAAAAAAAAACATGTGCTATTTGGGCTGTAACTGATTGCACACATTATTTTCCAAACACAAAGATACCCCTGTCAAAGCTGAAACCAACTCAGAGAGCTGCGTGAAATTTGCTTAAATTCTTGGGGCTTTCCATTACAATTGAATCACCAGAACCCATCGAATAGTCATTTTGTCATTACTTGGTTGTGCCCTCTCATTTATTTTCCTGGACAGAATTACTAAAAAACAAAACAAAAAAAAACAACACTTTGCCATATTGGTACAAGTTGATTAATCTTTCAAAGCACTGTAGAATGTAAGATCATCTTGGACCACTGTGTCATTCGCAGGGTGATGTTTTAAAAAGTTTTCTTTCGGGTAAAATGGCTGATTTTTTTTCTGACCTTTTCAGTGTATTTAACAGGACAGTATATGCACTAACATTGATATTTAGTGAGAAATAAAAAAAAAAAAAAAGATGGCTGCATCCAATTTAGTATCGAGCTAATTTCCTTCTGTCGTCACATAAAAACAGACATTATGTGCAAAGTGGATGTCAGACATTCCAAAAAAAAAAAAATAAAATGTCTTGTTTGTTGGAGTATTTACTTTCTATAGGCCTTTAAGAAAACATTTAACGTGGGCAAAACCCATCCTTTTTAACCTACAAACTGCACATAACCAATGCATATATTGCACATTTCACATAGATATACATTCAGTCTTCATTTGGAGGAGAGTAGATGAGTCTAAAACAACAACTGCATACACTGGTGGAAAAACAAATTTTGGATATCTCATGCATTTACTTGACGTACTATATTGTGTTAAGAATTTTAATACAATTTTATTTAATACAATTTTTAATTAAAAAAAAATGTCTCCACATACAGTTTATTTCAGTCCAGTCACCAACATTCACGCACATGCTGCATGTGCACTGTTCCTTCCAGCTCAGAACTGGATGTTGCAGCAAGGTGACGACTTCCCTTTGCAAGCGCACACAGCCAGAGTACAAAAACGACACGAATTTAGTTTTGTCGTATTGTGTCTTACTGAAAAAATATTTGTTTTACTCGCGCAACTGGACTGTACTATCCCTCTTCTTCACCAACCAAGAAGAACAATAATGACAGTGTGCACGTCGTGGAGGTTGGTGACGGAGGTGATGAAGGTGATGCGCGCCCTCGCAGCCTGCAGCAGACAGGTGATGCTGCTGCCGTGTGCTGGATGTGCCCTCCCTGCACGCTCGACCGGCGTGTCAGCCTCCCAGAGCCATGAGCACTTCAACGTGACGGGCTGCACGCCTCATGACAACAAACGCTGACTCCACAGCGCACGCACAGGAGCACGTGCTGCCCACCCCCCAACCCCTGCTGTGACCGCGCACGTCGGCTATAATGGGACTCGCCGTAAATCTGAAATCTCGTCTACTCAACCCCTCCTTGTTCGTTTGTTTTTACCCTCACGTAATAGGCTACTAGTAAGAGAGATAAATTGTGTGAGGGGGCGGGGGGAATACAAACAGCTAACTAGCATACGTTTTCTAGTACAGGAAATACCCCTATTTTATGACTTACTGACTATTAATATCATTTCTTCAAGTTCGGTGGTGCCGGATTAAAAAGCTTTAACGGTCCGGATATGGGCCCCCGGGCCGTAGTTTGCCCCCCCGCCCGTTCTAGTAGTATACATTCAGAGAACATTTTGCACGCAACCGTGTTAGCTGCTCGCACAGCTTGTTGACCGGCAGCGTGCGCGGCGCGGCGCGGCGTGGCGTGCCCGCGTGGCGTTCCCGTGCGCGCCTACCCCTCCTCGCGCAGCACGTTAGCTCGGCGAGCTCGATCCCCTTGTGTTTCCATACCACTTCCAGCGTGGTGGTACACGGGATCGGCTTCGCCCCGCCCACACCGTGACGTGAGACCGCCTTCCGGCCAACAGAGACCGCTGCTCGGTGCGGAGTGGGCGGTCTCTTCCGCCTAGGATGCAGCGCCGTTTGACACGTGAGCCTCATGTGACTGAGATAGGTCAGCGCCGAGCCGAGCCGAGCGGAGAGTCGGAGGGTTTATTTAACTCGTCTCCTCGTCCTCCCCCACTTTCCCGACGCGCCACCGACGGGGTTTGTCTTCCTTTCTTGCGGCGTGGCGACAAAGCTGGGGGTGACTTTTTATCGAGACGTCTCACTCTGAACCAAAAAAAAAAAAAAATCAGAGAGATAGGAGCAAAGCAGCGAGAATTGAATGCACATTTTTCGCGAATTCGCTAAAAGAAAAGAAACGGGGGGAAAAAAAGAAAAACGCATTTAGTGCGTTGCTCGTTTTTTTCTTCGTCTTAGTTTCGCGCCTAAATACACGCCCGTATTTTATGTTTTTTTTGTAACGTTTTTTAAAAACAACTTGGTCTTTTGGAGTGACGACAATGGAGCGAATCCCAAGCGCGCAACCACCGCCTCCTCGGAGCAAACACCAGGCTGAGCTGTCAGACGTCCAGGGGTAAGTTACACACACTGGGAAATAAGTAAATAAATAAACAGTCATTTTACCAGAGTCCGATTATATGTTTTTTTACTTAAAAAAAAAAAAGAAAAAAGAACCACCTCCTTAATTTTTTGGGGGAAAAATAATTAATATTTTAATTGTTTTCATTTTCAGCATGGATTTTCCCATGTACGTTTATAAACCCAGGCGAGGACTGAAGAGAGGAGAGGAGAGCAAGGTGTGTTATTATTATTATTATGATTATCTTTATTATCCTTATTACTTATTTTCTCTGCGTGCTTGTTGTGTTGGAGTCTTGGTCAGCCGTGAACGCTGGCTGGCGGTTGAAAGGGCGTGAGCTCCGCTGGCTGGGCTGACGAACCACAGCGGCTGTTCAGTCACGTAGTCCCGAGTGGCTGACCTAAATGCAGTGTGACATAACGCAACTCTCCCTCCCCTGACTGCTGCGCGCGCTCTCCGCCGCTATCTGCTGTGTTGTGGCCGGCAAGTAAAGACGTTTGTTTGTTTTGTTCCGTCCTGCGCAGGAGACCTACAAGTTGCCCCACAGGCTCATTGAGAAGAAAAGGCGTGACCGGATAAACGAGTGCATTGCTCAGCTCAAAGATCTGCTGCCGGAGCACCTTAAACTCACGGTGAGTTCACGGCGGAGGTGGAGGGATAATAGGGGGGGGGGGGGGGGGGGGATTTGGATTTGCGATCAGCGGCATGCACCATCGAGTGGCTGCTCGGTGGTATTACATCACTGCGACCCCGAGTGCGTCAGCAAGTCCGTGAATGAAAAGCTGGAGGGGGGGGGGGGGGGGGGATCTCTGTTGTCTGCCAGTGATTAAAAAGGGAATTAGTGTTGAAAGAAAAATGGATTCTCTTGAATTGTTCAAGGCATCTCTGTCATATATTGAAATATTTTGTTCATCCAAATAATCCAAATTGCATAGACTCAATAAGTTTAGTTTTATGTTTATTGATCAAATCATTTTTGTTGCCCTTTATTTTTGTATTGTATTATTTTGTTATGTTGCAATTTAGACGACCGCCACGTTTGTGTATGTGCCTAGGGCTTAGTGTGTGTGTGTGTGTGTGTGTGTGTGTGTGTGTGTGTGTGTGTGTGTGTGTGTGTGTGTGTGTGTGTGTGTGTGTGTGTGTGTGTGTGAGTGAGAGAGAGAGAGAGCGTTACATAAGAGGCGGAGATGAGATGTGCTGACTGCGTGTGCGTTTCCTCCAGACTCTCGGCCATCTGGAGAAAGCTGTGGTTTTAGAGCTGACGCTGAAGCATGTGAAAGCCCTCACCTCCCTCCTGGAGCAGCAGCAGCAGAAAATCCTGGCTCTGCAGAACGGCATGCAGATCGGTGAGTTGCAGAACGCTCACACAAGCCCACTCGTGCGCACGCACACTCGCACACACACACACACACACACACACACACACACAAAGAGAACTGAAAATTCTCAGTATGTGCACATTTCAACATGCACATTTTAACACAGTCTTTTGTCACCCGGGATGCAAATGCAGTGAAATTTAAATCTTGGGAGTTTGTCTTGGTTTTCTTTCTGTTTATAAAGTTCTGTAAGTCGGTCTCTTCGTATTTTTTAATTATTTTTAATTCGTTGTGACATCACATGATAATACACTGTGATGATTTATGTCATTTTTTGACTCCCGCATGAGGACCCCAAGGAAGAATAGCTACTTTTGACATGCAAATGGAGATCCTAATAAACTCAAACTCAAACTCAAAAAAAAAAAGAGCACTATGTCCAGGCAGAGAAATGGAGCTGAACGTCTGTTTGACTGTGGCCTCTCGCTGTGTGTGTGTTTACAGAGCAACCGGCCGTCAGCCAGGAGAAGTCAGAGGAGCTGTTTCGCTCCGGCTTCCACATGTGCGCCAAGGAGATCCTGCAGTATCTGGGCGGCCGCGAGGCCGCCTCAGAGCACCTCACGCCCTCCCACGTCATCACTCACCTCCACCAGGTGGCAGCAGAGGTGCTGCAGAGTCCCGTCCGTCCTCGCACGCCTGCCAGCCAGCAGCAGCAGCAGCCGCAGCAGCAGGTGGAGGAGGAGGATGAGGAGGAGGAGGAGGAGGAAGAGATGGTGGTCCCGGCCTACCGCCAGCACCAGCCTCACAGGGAGACCCCGATGCTGCCGCCCAGGCCCAGCGAGGGCTACCGGAGGAACTGCGTGCCGGTCATCCAGCGGGCGTACGCCCCGCACAGCAGCGAGCAGAGCGGCAGCGACACCGACACAGACAGCGGCTACGGCGGCGAGCTGGAGAAGGGTGAGGTGGCGGCGGCAGCAGCGGCGGCGGCGCAGGGCCGCTCCGACTACTACGGCCAGGAGGGGGCGCTGAAGAGAGCCCGGCCGGGCGACGGCATCAAGCGTGAGGACGACGACGACAGGCTGCGGCACAAGCGGGCGCGAGCCGATTCGTCGGAGGACGAGCTGCTTGAGTCCTCGTCCTCCTCCTCGTCCTCCTCGTCGCCCTCTAGGGGCTACAGCAGCTACACCGAGCGCCCGGCTCCACCCCCACCACATCCGCTCTGCATGCCCTTCTACCTCCTGCCGCCCTCGGCCGCCGCCGCCTACCTGCCCGTGCTGGAGAAGTGCTGGTACCCGGGCACGGTGCCCATGCTCTACACCCCTAGCGTGGGGGGGTCCTCGCCCAGCAGCAGAGCTCCTCTACCACCACCGCCGCCACCAGCGCTGGTCCTGTCCCCCAGGGGGGGCTCCCCGGCCCCGGCCCTGGCCATGTCTCAAACCCCCATGGACTCCCCGGCCCTCCTGCAGGCGCTGAAGCAGGTGCCGCCCCTCAACCTGGAAACCAAAGACTAAGAGAGACGGAGGTGGAGATGTCGGGATGCAAAAGTTTGTTTTTTTCCTCGTGCGCAAAGACAGTCGTTGGAATGAGGAGGAGAAGGAGAAAAGACTTTATTTTTTGCCGTAATCAAAACCCTCGTTCCCGTCCTCAAAAGAGCAAAGCAGAGAACTTTCAGGGGCGATCGAGATGAGGAGAGAGAGAGAGAGAGAGAGAGCAGCCGTCCGTCCAGAGTTTGGGAGGATGCGAAGCTCCGGTTGAATGTTTTAAAGCTCAGAGATTTTTGCTCCGCGCAAATGTATCATATGAAACCAGGCCTGCGGTGCACACCAACACACACTTGGTTGAATGTAAAAGGACGATGTGTTTTGGTTTTGTTTTTTTTTTTGTTTTTTTTCAAGACGCTGCTGTTCACGTATAAAAACGCCGACCGACACTGATGCATCTCAAATTGTAGCTGTTGTTCGACGGGAGACACAAGCCGTCTTTGTACTTTTAGAACATGTTGCCTCAATCGTTTCACCCAGTTTGTTGCCTACGTTATGTGCGTCACCACTATCATCGCTGAAAATGGCCCTTCTGAAACCCAGACATAAATAATGGCTGGCACTGTAAAAAAAAAAAAAAAAAGAAAACCTGAAGCACGGATGAAAGAATGGGACACCACATGACCACACTGAATATAAGAAGTCTGGTTTTCCTTCTGTATCACACAGGCCGCTAAAGACGGAGCCTCTGTAATTATTGTTCATAGACTTCTTGTACATTTCTATTTTTGATACCTGCTCTCGCACTCTGGCCATCCACAGGCATAGAGGTTGGGTCAGAGTGTGGGCAATTTGTCCGTTGTGTACTCAAATACTGTGTACATATACTGTAGCACTGTGCTGGACCTGGTCTGCATTCTCAACATCTGTTTCTGCTCAAGTCAAACCTGGTGTTTGTTCTTGCTGTTGCCTTTTTACTTGTGAAAAGCTGATGAATCTCAGATGTTTATTCTCTGTACCATGTATGAGTACTGGAGTCAAAGAAGCGGGGAGGAGAGAAGTGAATGTATACATTTTTCCCAGAAGATTAGTTTTCTATAGAAAGAGGTACTTGAGATTTTATATTTTGGGACCTACATGAAAGATGTTTGATGTACATATTTTGCCTATAAATGTTGACATATAAGTGTAATAAAGTATTTTTTTTCCCTTGGAAAGTTCCCATGCTCGTTTGTTTTTGGTTGACATTGAACGATTACAATTTTCCGCAGCTGCTCCATGACACTCATCACAGGTAACACTTATATAACGGCAACACAGTTTGGCAGCCTTCTGCTGAACCACCTGTGTCCCACTAATACAACAACAACAACAACATGAACACAAGTGTAGAACAGCGCCTGTCAATCTGTTGAGGCAGTAGCCAGAATACAACCACGTCTTGCCATGAAGGGAGGGAATGTGTTTAGTATGGGCTTCCATTTTATCTGGTGTGCGACACCACATGGTGTCCTACACTGCCAGAATGCAACAAATCTACATTTCTGCAAATTATCTATTGATATACGATGCCCCTGCACCCCAAAATGCCACTAGTTCTCCAAACCGGATTATCTTTAATTTGATCACCAGTCAAGTTCCATCTTTTTTTAATGCTAAAAGTGTAAACAAAAGTACCAGCTCAAACAATTCTACTTTTTATGTTGTTTTATTTTTTCCCCCAAGTCATTCTAATGTTCTGCCTCTTACAATATTTTGTGTTTTTTATTCACAAAATACAAGCAAAACACGTCTAATTTAACCCTGGCCACACATTCCCCACGTCCGTCTTGCTGTTTGTTTTACAGCTAACAGCTCTGCTATAAAGGCTAAAACGCAGCACAAAGAGTTGTTGTGTAATTTAATTACTTGTAATTTAACAAGTAGATTTAAGTGACTAATTCAAATTTCCGTTCATAGTTTTGGAGTAAAGGCATCACGTGCCCACGCGCCAACAAGTGAGTAAAGACTAGCAGATTACCCATGTTAATTCTCTCTTGACTTTAACAGAGGATTTGGCATGGACGTTTAAGGATATTGAGCTTCTAGCGCCCCCCTCTGGACACTAGGTGGACCTACAGTCAGTAGTTTCTTAAATTCTCTCTCTCTCTCTCTCTCTCTCTCTCTCTCTCTCTCTCTCTCTCTCTCTCTCTCTCTCTCTCTCTCTCTCTCTCTCCCTCCCTCCCTCCCTCTCTCTCTTTCTCATTCCATAGAAGATATGAAACTTGTGATAGCTTCAAATTTATTTTTACTTTGCATGAATTATCTTTTTTTTGTTATTCGACAAGCATAATAAAACAGCTCAAAAATGAATTTACCATAAAAACATTTTAATATTTTTGTCACTTAACTCTGTGCAGGCTGTCAAAATCTTTTGACTCACGCAACACTGGTGCTTCATTACTTGGGGATAGTACATGGGGATAGTAATATGTCGTTTTACCATACCCAACTGAAATTTAAAGGAAGGACACACTTTTATCATTGACATTTGTTTTCAGGTAGGGGGACCCTCACATTTTCTTCTTCTTTTTTTTTTTTTTTTTACAATGCCTTTGTGAATTGTGTGTGTTTTTGTAATAAAAACAAAAAGAAAACCTTTTATATTATTATAATGTTATTTTAGATTGTTTCTGCTGCTCTCGTTGTTTCTTTCTTGGCTGCTGTGGATGTCGTTTTAGCTATTTGCACTGCCTCTCGTAAGCACTGTTGCCACTTTAGCCATTTTACTGCACATCCAGCATGAGCATGTGGCAAGTAAAGTTCTTGAATCTTGTTGCCTCTGATATCAGTAGAACCACGGCTGTGTGGGAGACAGGGGGCTGAGTGAGTGGAGACATTTGGATGGATCATGGATGAGAGCTGGTTCTGCCACAAACGTTTGGTCGCAAGCTAAAGACCTCCATGGTGGGGAGGGGACCCCTTAGAGAAGGCAAAGCCTGCTGCCTGGTGGTGGTGCTCCTCGACTTCCTTTCCAAGGCAGCACACTGAGGATGGGACGATCTGGAGGTGTGTGACACGGGAGGCTGCAGTCTGGGCTGGCATCCACCGGGTGGTACCCTGTCAGGGGGACCAAGGGTGAAGGAAAGGTTCCACGGGACCAGCGGGGCACTGTTGTCCCCCAGACCCAACCGTTGGCTTTTCCTTCGAGGTTCAGAGTGGGACGTGCAGCCCCGACCTCGCCGGCACCGACGGACACGGGAGGTTTTTTGAACATCTCTGACGGTTCTGTTCTCCTTGTCTGATGGGACAGCGGCAGCTCTGGAAACCTCCTCGCCTGATGTCTTCCAGGTCGGGTCGGCCGTCTCTGACGCTGGTGGCTGGTCCGGAGGGAACGGGGTGGCGTGCGGTGGGTTTGGAATGGCGGGAAGCCTGTGTGGAGGTTTGGATCGCCTGATGGGGGCGCCCTCCACCAGCAGATTCACACCCACATAGTGAGGGACTTCAACCGCGGCCTGAGAAGGGCAGGAGAGCAAAACAAATAAATGTTAGCAGTAGATTATCGCTGTACTTAAGCAGGTTTTTCAGGTAATATTTGTAATATTTGGTTAATTTATGATTTTTATATTGGTGAAAGCTTAATAAACTGCTAATAAATACATTAATTAAAGTGCATATTCGCTGCACAATAAAATGAATTTGATTTTCCTACCCTCAAAACGCTTCTCATATATAAGAATGTCCATAGATTAAGGGTCTTGTTCCCAGTTAGCTGCCATCTTGTACCACCATATTTTTAAGGAAGCCAGTCTGGAAAATCCAGGTTGTCTGACAGAAAATTTTGTAATTAGGGTGAACGCCCGCGTCTTAAAATAAACCAACGCAAAAGAGAGTGGGCAAGATATCCGGATATTATAATATTTGGAGATTTTGAACTTAACCTTTAAGTATAACCTTTTCTGACAACTTTTTACTTTTACTCCTTACATGTGTAGACAAATATCTGTATGTTCTATACGTTACAGATGGAAAACATGTTTGATACTTTTGTGTTTAAAAGTCTTTTAAAGATGTAAATTCTGTTAAAAGTAACTTATTATCATTATAGCTGTTGTTGTTTGAAGTTGAGTTATTTGAACTCAACTTCATTGAAAGTAAAAACATTGAAAAATGTCTTTACTTTTTATGTAAGTACATTTCAGAACATTTACATTCTTTCTTTTACTTGACTAAAGGAGTTGAATCAGTACTTACCAGAGTATTTTTTTTACAAGTATAAGTATCCATATTTATTACTTACGTACAGAATGTGAATACTTTTACCATGTTTACCTGTTTATAGATGAGCTGGAAGCCGCCTGTGTGAGCAGAAGGGTCGAGCCGTCGGTCGAGCACAACCCTGAGGGTGTCCAGCTGCACGGCAGGGCAGAGGCGAGCTGTCACAGCTGTGGAGCAGGCCATGGTTGGACTGGCATTGATCTCCAGGAGCCAAGGTCTCAGGTCTCTGCCCAGCATGAAATCGGCTCCGTAGAGTTCAAAGCTTCCCTTGCGGGGCTCCATCAGGTCCTGTGCCGTCTGCAGGGCGTGGATCACCGCTTGCTGCATGCCTGGGACCACGACGGACTCCCATTCTGACCCGTGACCCTGCTGCTGCAGAAAAGTCCTGAACTGAGAGCAGGACCACATGTTGTCCAAAGGCACCCCTGGGTGGCGACCACGGGCCGGCTCAAAGTGCTTCTGGATGGAGTTATTGCACAGGTGGACTGAGCTGAGGATGATAATGATAAAAGAATGAACAGAATGTGAGGTGGAGATGTACTTTGGACATAAAGGCACTTCTTCACTTGACAGTCAGAGGCAAAGTGGGTCATCTGCTAATTCTATGAGACTGACCTCTCCAGAGTCTCGGTTGAGTAGGGCTGAGTGGAGAAGCGCAGGTAGCACTCTTTGTAGAACCAGACAGTCAAAGGGTTCCAGTCAGTGACGAGGAACCACTGACGGACATCGAATTTGGTGCCGTGGACCAAAAGAGGACGTTCCAGGTATTTCTGCACCACCCATTTACTTTCCTTTGCCAGCGCTCGGTCATTATCCACCACAGACAAGATCTCCTCCAGGCGATCCATACACATGATGCCTGGTTGGTTTAGAAACATGAATATGGCATTATGAAAAAAAGGAATAAGGACTGAAAACCATTCAGTGCCTTAAAATACTCCAAAACTTATCTAAGAATACCAGAATGTTGGTTTTGACATTGCTGTATTTTGATGACATACGCCAATGCAACGCAATTAATTCCTTGTGTGAAAACATAACTTTTCTTTGTTTTTCAATTTAATTGTTATTTTGCACACATTTGATTCAAAACAAAAGGCAACACTGGCTGGATGTTGTTTATTTATTTTACTTTCAGCAGAACAGAAAGTTTGTATAATAACATGTATAACAAATATGCTGAAAAAAATATTTAATATTCTGTGGTATAAAACGTGTATGTATTTTAGATATTTTTGTTGATTATCTTGTTCGATCTTTGTTCTCTGATAAACTGTTGTACGGGTGTTTAAATGAATGGGCAGGGCTGCCATGACACATGACGCTTAAAGGTTAAATGTGTAATAATTGGAGATTTTGAAGAAGAAACAGCGACATCAAGTGGTTACATTTTAGAATGCAGCCTCTTTCACTCTGACGTTTGCAAGTGAACTATGGTGGCCTGCGCAACAAAACCCGGATACATGGCCCACCTTCTTCTTCGTTTGTCAATAAGTTTATTTGAGAACGCGAGCGTTCACCCCGCTGTACTATAAACTATCCATCCATTTTCCATACTCGCTTCTTCCTGAGCTCAGGGTCACGTGTGTCTGCTGGAGCCTATCCCAGCTGTCATAGAGTGAAGGCAAGGTACACCCTGGACAAGTCGCCAATTCATCACACGGCCACTACATAAACTATAAACTGTATATTCCTGTATATATATGTAAATATATATGTTTACATAGATGTAAACTGTTCTGAAAACTGTTGGTTGGAAAGCCAAATTACCTTTATTGTACTAACTTACACTTTTATTGTTTATGTATTTATTGGCAGTGTATTAAGAGTTTACTAATAGATAACAATCAATCAATCAATCAATCAACTTTTCTGAGTGCCTGACCTCGCCCTCTTGACTTGGCACCTGGTTTGATGATCCAGATGTTATTCAGTCCATCGGTATCAAGCTGAGGACAAACTTCCTGCAGCCTTGCGATCATGGCCTGGCAGCGCTCCACAAACACACTGCTGCCCCTGATCAATGCCCCTTCACTGCGCAGGACCCACAAAAAAAAAACCTATGTTATTGAGTACTTTTGTGTTGCTAAATAAAACATATATAAGTAGTCATGCTCCAAGAAAAGTAAAATGCTTCAATCAAATATGTGATATAGTATATTTAATTGTGACAGCACTCTGTTGGTTAAATAATTGCAGTCCAAGTAGAACAAAAGGTTAAAAAATAAGAAGAAGTCATGGTTGAAAAAAGGTGGACAGTGGGAAAGGGGAATTACAAACGTATAGTTACAATGTTTGTGTATGCATTAAAATGGAACTGTCCTGCAAATGACCCTTACTACAAAACTGAACCTAATTGACTACATTTTACACCAGAAAAATGGTCTCACCTAAGAAAAAAATAATGATATTCATATTATGCGTGTTATTATAAAACAGAAACAGCAGATAAGTTATACATGACCAAAATGCAAACTGTTAGTTACATACTCACTGTGCAACCATGTAGTAGTCGTGTAGAAACTCAGCCCATTGCTGCGCCAGGGCAGTAGGGGGCGTCTCTACGCTCACGTCAATATCGCAGTGGTCCAAGACGCTCAGGAATTGCTCACAAGTCTGTAAGGCCGTTTCAATCATCGCCGCGCCAACAAATTGATGGCCTGTGCGATCAGACGCTAAGATAGAGGAAGCAAATTGGTAACAGCGCTCCTTCTTCTCATTTTGCGGGTTGCATACCATGGCATGCAAATCATCACTGAAATATGCCTAGGGAAATTATTCAGAAATTCATTACCACGCAAGGCTGGCGGCTGCCCTCCCTCGGCCCCGTTGCTCCTCTGCCTGCTGGTCTCCACCACGTGCTGCAGCAGGCTGGTGCACGCAGTCCTCCTGAAGTCCTCTTGGGTGTCACAGCAAGAGGAGGAGAACAGCGATAAAGAGACAGTAAGTCAAGTAAAGTGTGCAGTGTGTATCCAGAGAAGTATCAAATGATCTGCATTTATTATTATTATTATTATTATTATTATTATTGGTGTTGTTGTCATTAACAACAACAACAATAATAATAATCATCATCCTACTATATATATAAATAATAATAATATAATAATATATTTTATTTATAGAGCGCTTTTCAAAGTTCTCAAAGGTACTTACAGTGCAGTTACTAAACATTAAAAGCAGAATGGATTAGATGTGTTTTTGAGTAACGATTTTGAATGACGGCAGGTCAGGGCAGTCACGGATATGAGTTGGGAGTGACTTCCAGAGGGGGCAGCAGCAGCATTCGTTCATGGCACAGTGAGTACGAGGGGCAAAGTTGTACAGGCAGGAGAATAAGTGGCACCAAACTGCTAGAGAGTGGGCCCACTGCTCCAGCAGACCTCCAAGACCAGGACTGCAGGAACAGGCGGGTATTGAAAATGGATGGATGATTGGAGTGTGAGGTAGGAAGGGGCCTGGTTGTGGAGGGCTTTATGGATGAGTAAGAGGAGTATTTTATTTCCTGATTAAACAAGTAAAAAGGCCACAACCTATGAACGCCTGTTTTTCATCCTCGGCCCCGAGCCTGTAGCACCTGGGGAAGAAGGTGTTGGGGTCGGCCGCATCGAACCACTGGAGGTTACGCAGATTGACACAGAGCCCGACCTGAATCCGGCAGGAAAACACCAACACAAGGCGTCAGCAGACGTGCGGCCGCTGCCGCCAAGCAGCACTGCAGGGCATCACTGCAGGTGTGACAACACTGGGTGTGACCTTGGTGGTGAAGGTCGCAGAATTGGCGTAGTGGTTGATCATTTGGTCGTGTTGCAGGGAGTGGCAGTCCACGTCATCCCGACGCGTCGTCCAGTAGAAGTAGCTAGTCTCATTGCGAACCAGGCGGGACTGTGCGCAAGAAGGGGGCGGAGTCAAGTCATGGAGTCAAGCGAAACATGGAATGATGTTAATTCAAAAACAGCTACCGGAGATGTAGATTGTGTTGGGTCGAGTTCATCTTACCACCAGGCTGTACATGTCGCCGAGGCTCCCCTCCAGGTTCTCATCCGCTCTCTCTGTTAAGAGGCAGGCAACATGTGTCTTTCTTTGTAATGCGGCGCACAAAGTGTGTGTGTGTGTGTGTGTGTGTGTGTGTGTGGTGGAGGTGTTGCTCTCTGCTCCTTCTCCACCTCAATGAACTTTTTAGCCTTTTTGGCCTCTTTAACTCTTCATTGAAGCCAGCGAATATTATTTTTTATAAACTTTGTGTTCTTTCTGGTTTGAAAAAAAATTGGTCGCTCGGGAACCAGAATTAGAGAAGTTGCTTGATTGTATGAATGAAAACACTAAAGCTCAGGTTAACTTAAAATGCACTAGAAACCTTGACAGAACTTCATTTGATCTTCTGCAAACTTTTGCATGCACATACACATTTGAGTATTTCAGTGCGTCTTGGGCAACGTGCCATTCACTAACACATTGCAAACAAGCATCTGGTTTTATGAGCTGACCACTGAATTCTAGTGAAATGATAGTTTGCATTTCAGCAGTCCTCTTTGTCACCTGTTCACATTTTGACATACTATACACTGTTAGGTCACTCAAGTTATTGAGACGCTGGCATTATATCTCGGTTTGACCACCATGGTTGTTAGCTTCTGAGATGAAGAAAGGACCAATGCAAACTTCCACATATAAGCCATACTTTCATGATGTGGTATCAATGTAACGTCAACGTTTAGATGTTTTCCACACATTAAAGTGGAAAGTTAATCGTCCCTTACTTTGGTAGTGTAAGTCACTGTAATTACTTAGACTATTTACTAAGACTACTAAACTACTACTAATACGAAATAGACCATTTAAAATATATATATATATATTTTTCAGTTCCGGTGGTCTCACCAGCGCTGATGTCGCCATTGTTGCCTTCGTCTTCCTGCGTGGCTTTTTGGACCGGACTGGGAAAGCGACGTTCAACCCAACCTCTGGCCCATAAAGCAGTGCGAATCACAGGGTAAGGTCCACGTATGGAAAATACTCTCTTCATCTAAATATGTGGAACGTAAATTAAAATAAATAAATTAATAATAATAATAATAACAATGATGCACAACAAAAATGTCACACAAATTTGACGATTGAGACCTTTACTGCTTTTTCCACCAGGGACTTTGCTGTTTTGAGCCTGTCTAGCTTGATTGCTGGCAGGGTTGGCAGACTGCGACGTAACTTCCCTGCCACTGGAACCACCGGCTGGGACTGTAACACTGAGACAACGTGCTCGATGGGTTATCAGAGTGTCTTTGTGAGAATGCGTGCGCAGTCATCCGCTCACTTACATGGCATTTGTTGCATGTTGCTTTAATGCAGTTTCGTCTTTTCTATATTTGCTTGCCTGGAATGACAATAAAAAATAATGTTGGACAACATAAAGATAGATAGATAGATAGATAGATAGATAGATAGATAGATAGATAGATAGATAGATGGATCTTTAATAAGGAAAGAAGATGAGTGCATCATTTTGGCTAAACGGCTTTGTAAGACCTCAGAAGGCGTTTTCTTTCTGCCCTGCGGTGCAACATTGTTGTGGTCTGACATTACAACATGAGCCATTCTTACTTTGAGTGCTATAGTCACTGTGGAGGTACTGGTGACCAAGGAGGCTGCTATAGCAGTGGATGAGTTTCCAAGCCAACCATAATGTGACAAACTGACTGGAACAAATAACTTGGAACATACTATACAAAGCCATACATTCATGCAAACACCCTTACATACTGAATTGATTGGCATACACAGTACATATAGCTCTATATGCAGTCCACAGAGATTCTTGCATGAAAGAGGATTTCAAATTGGGTCAAGCTGGCATTTGAATATCTGGCAACAGCTTCACACTGTAATGCCAACGTATGGTGACACACACACACACACACACACACACACACACACACACACACACACACACACACACACACACAGATATGCAAACATATGCATTGAGCTACTGAATGCATGTATTCTATATATGGTTTGTATATTAAAGTGTATTAAAGGCTGGAAATACTGACAACGGGTTAGCAGACCGAGTATCAATCACAGAAGAACCACTGTCAGATCCGGAAATGTATTCCATAATTAAAAAATAAATAAATAAATAAATAAAAGAGAAAAAAAAAGGGGGGGGGGAGAGAGAGAGCCGAGACATTGCGTCGGTATACAAACCTAGAGTCGGGGCCCCCCCCGGTGACCCGACCACTGCCCACAGACTCGATCAGTCCTCCATGCTCCCACGCAGTGTTGTTCGTTGCCATAACAGCAACACTTCGCAGGAACAGGACGCCCGCACCAAGACGGAAGGAAGAAAGGAAGGAAGGACGGACGGAAGGAAGGCAGGAAGGATGGAAGGAAGGAGGAGTGGGTCGCTCTGCTGACGTGCGAGGATTACAGCCCAGGAACCGAGTTGCGTCTGAAGGACCGACTGCGTTTTTAATTTGTCATAGCAGCGAGACGGAGGCGATTTGATGCTTCAGCCCCGAGCGGTCCTCTGTCACTGAACCACACGCTGTCGCTTGGCTGCAAAAACGCATAGCGACTGTTCGAGTAAGTTAGTGTCGTTTAGGTGTTAAGTGTCACCCCCCCCCAAAAAAAACAAAACAAAAACAAAACAAAACATCTTTCTTGTCGTTACAACATCACGCCAGCGGAGTTCTGCAGCCCTCTGACCTGCACACTTGCAGCCTCCCAATAGCTCCGGCAACAACCAAGTAACGACGAGACGGTTAATGACGTCAACATGATGCAGGCAGTCCACAGTCGACAGTAACTATCGCTAGTCCGAAATCTGCCCTGCAGCAGTAATATAAATGGTAATTCCTCCTCCGTCCTCCCTAAACCCTGTATAAAACAATTAGGAAATCTATAGGGTGACTCCGGTCATTACCCTTCACCACCACTAGGTGGGGTGAGAGGCTCATTGTAGCTCTGACGTGCGACTCCACATACACAACAGTAGTGCAAAAGGCCAATGTTTGGCACATTTGCTCACGCCTACTGCATCTATTCTTTTATTTTATCTATTTATTTTTTCTTCCTATCTTACCACCGAGTTAACACAGCCAGTCAGTGGAACACTCCTAATAAATCCAGCATATATGTAACACATGCTGATGTTTTTGTTTGTTTGTTTGTTTGTTTGTTTTTTAAATATAGGACATAAACAATACTGCAACTTATTTCCGTGTCTGCTTATTTACCTCAGAGGCGTGACGTCGCTCGGTGTTGGGCAGCAGCAACTGCGTCGCAGCGTGCATGCTCGTGCGCCTCTGCGCTCTGATTGGCTGAGGCCGCGGCGATGCTCCCCGCATCCCTCTCTCATCCTGTTCTCCAGCAGCCAGGGCGGGAGGGAGGGAGGGAGGGAGAGAAGGAAGGAGGGAGGGAGGGAGGGAGGGAGAGGAACCGACAGCGCGGCCAGGAAACCATCACAACAAGGGTGGAAGGCGAAAAGATTCTGTCATTCAAACTGTTTCCGTCAGCAGGAGGAGATGTAACATACCCGCAGCGACACAAGTAGCTGCTGCTGCTGCTGCTGCTGCTGCTGCTGCTGCTCCTGCTGCTGCTCCTGCTCACCCGTGACTGTTGTTGTTGTTCTTCTTTATTTTTCTTCCTCGTCTCAAAGACAAGACGCACACACAGCTCCGAGAGGTCGATCACTTTCACCTTTACACCCCTGGACAACGTCGTGCCCGCGGTACCGGCTGCCAACATGCCCGTCGACGACCCGGACAGCATCCTGGGCTACCAGGTAAAGTCTCGCGACTACTGCTGCTTCCTCTGTGTGTGTGTGTGTGTGTGTGTGTGTGTGTGTGTGTGTGTGTGTGTGTGTGTGTGTGTGCGTGCGTGCGTGCGTGCGTGCGCGGGCACTCGCGACCCTCATCGAGGAAATTCTTCTGCAACACCACCGACAAGTAGTGATGGAAAACCTTCCCTTCGTTTGCTGGGTTTATGGCGCGCCAGTAGTGTTGCAGATCCAAGTGCTGGTTGTTGCCTCAGTGAATATCTCTTGAAGTTGCAACGCGGTTAGTGAGTCCAGAATTGAGCGGTGGATGTGTTTTTATTCCCCCCCCCCCAATTCCTCATGTTGCTATTCTGAGGCGCCTACACGTGCAGTGATTCCACGGAGCGCATCGCGCGAGGCGCCGTGTTGGGAATATTTCACTTGTTTTGACTGAGCTCATCAGCGCAACTCCCTCCCTCCTCTCTCTCTCTCTCTCTCTCTCTCTCTCTCTCTCTCTCTCTCTCTCTCTCTCTCACACACACACACACACAAGCACACGCACACGCACAGACACACATGTGGCCACATACACGGTTAAAAGCGCGAGCGTATAGGAAAGTATTGATTGGGGCTCGATGCGTTTAAAACACTCATGTCGTTCAAATACCAACAACCTCGGTGGAGGATGCGACCGTCGGTTCCGGTGCCACTTCTTGGCTCATGCGGGCCTGCTATTTTCTCACCTACCCTCAAATGACCTTGACGCCATCCTTACAGCGTGCACCGCGCGGCGCACGTCGTCGATCAGCCAATGGTGTCGGGAGGGAGAAGGGGAGGGAGACGGGGTGAGGGGGCGGCAGGAACAAGTGGAGTTTGAAGGAGGGAGATGATATTGCGATCCATCATCAGATCACTGGCTGCTGCTGAACAAGCATCCAGCGGAACAAAGGCGACACGTTCTTCTCCTTCTTCGTCTTCTTCTTTTTTTTTTTATATAAATATGTCATTTGATTGTTATTGCAATGACATGCAGTGTCACAACCCCCCTCCACCCTCTCCCCAAAAAACAAAAACAAAAACAAAACATCCAAACATCTCTCACCCTATCAGACCTGTTGCCAAAGAGCTGCAGAGGGGTCCCGACAGGCTAACAGATCGATGCTGATGTGCCAAAAACAGCAGCGCAAAGCAGAACAGCACACATGCAAAAGTGTCTATTGATTTGTCAGCCACTCTACATGTTATAAAGCTGACGCCAAAGTAAAGGAGCCATCATGATAATTGTACAGATTAACGCAAAGAGAAGAATATTCTAGCTCCTGACTAAAAATCAAAAATAGATTAAACGCTTATATAAAGTAGAATTATGCATACATGACCCAGACTTAGAATAGCATAAGACAACTGGAGGCATCAGACAGTTACGTAATTTGTCCTTGAGCAATACACAAACCTCTGCTTTGTGTGAGGTGATGATGCATGTATCTTAAAAAGCTATGCATTAAATTGTGAGTTGTCTTGGAATTTGAATGAAATTTGGATGGTTGAATCATAACTAAAAGCTCAACTCGAAAATATTTCAACAATATTTCTTAGGCACTGAGCCCCACAGATAGACCAGCTCTGGAACAGAGCAGGTCATCTCCAGGCAAAGACCTCGATTGAAATAGCAATGTTTCTTTTAAACACTCACCAAATTTGGCAAGCAGGTCAGAACTGATGAAAGATTTCAAATAAAGAGAAAATGGCAAAATTCGGCTCTATAGCGCTACCTACAGACACTTAAAAACACATATATATATATACATATATTGGGTTAAATGAAAAAAAAAAAGAATTACTGAATGCAAAAGTCTTATTTTTGCAATTTGTTCTTTTTCATTTACGTCAAGAATGAATTGTATCGACTTTTTTTTTCATTCTTGCTCACTTTTATCACCGCTTAACCAACAAGAAGTATTTAAAATAGCTCCAGACAAATGTATATTTTCCCCACTGAGAAGTTTTCAAATTTCATCCATTGTTTAAATCCCTTGGAAAGTGCTGACAGAAGGAAAATAACACACAGAAACATACTTTGGTAATGCACAGGGTGATGTGTTTAATAACTCCATTTTATTCCACTATTGACAAACAGTGATTTTGAACATTGTACATGTTAGCACCCGTTTGCCACAAACTATTGACTACAGTTGCTTTTTATATCACAATCATGGGTGTGAGCTCGGCCCCTCGCACTCTCTCTCTCTCTCTCTCTCTCTCTCTCTCTCTCTCTCTCTCTCTCTCTCTCTCTCTCTCTCTCTCTCTCTCACACACACACACACACACACACGCGCGCGCTGTTATCAGTGAGCGCAGCTGTGGCTGGTGAATTAGTGTGTGGGATGGAGCTCAGCCTCGGGGCAGTCAGCTCCATTAGAACTGGAGCTCTACCAAACATATAGACACTCAAAACCAGAGAATGGATGAGTGGAGAGACGGAGAGAGAGAGAGAGAGAGAGAGAGAGAGCAAGAGACGATGTGTCCCGGAAAAAACCGACACGATCACACCATCAATTCGTTTGGATCCATTTGGAAAGGACACACAGTGCAAGAGGGGAGCCTCATTCAAACATTATAAAGAACTGTGTTTCAGTCAACGGCTAATAAGGACGAGAAGCTCTCAGGTCTTGTTCTGTGCGACGTTACACCTGTGCGTGCGTGTGTGCGTCCGTGTCCGTGCGCGTGTGATTTCACGCAGCGGTTGTGCCGTTCCAAGTTCTCTCCCAAGTCTGTGCTTTTCACAGTCTGTCTCCATTCCCGGGCACAGTTCACCGTGAGCGCCGTTGCTAATGGTAAATTCATGCGGCTGGGTGTTTTCTCAACAGGTTAATGGTTCCCTGTCATTCACAACTCACCTCCCTCGTGTCACATTAAGCGCGTCAGCCGATTAAGAGCTCACGTTGCACTTAAAGTCAAATTTCTCTCTGCGGGTGAGCACATCTGCGACCCTGGAGGCTTGGGCGCGCGTGTGTGATTTTCCATTGGCACCGCAAAAATGCTTGTCCGTCTATCTCTCGCCTAGCAACTGTCCCTCTCTTCATTCACTCTCGTTTCTTTGGGTTGAGTCACACAGCTAACAGCGGAGGGGCTTTTACGAGGCCAAGAAATATTTCTCCAAACGGATTATTGCTATAGATGCGGCCTACTGCCGGGACCAAAATGGCTGGATGTCCTTGAGTTCCTGTCCTTTTAGCATATCGGCGGTAACTAGCAATGGCAGGCTCATGTTGCAGCTGCAGTGTGGAGTTGAAAAGGAGGAAAGAAGCGCGTGAGAGGGTTCCGTGCGCAGACACAAGGACACTGATGTGTGACTTCCAGGTGAAAACATCAGAGCATGAAAACAATGTCTTATAACATACACACATCCCTGTTATTAATCATTTACTTTAGGTCAGTGTCCATCAGCTAGCATGCAGCATTTAATTTCAGCCTCAAGGAGTCCGTTCTGCTTAAAGTGCTCAGTGCTTAGTCATGTAAGCAATGCAAATATTGTTTTTTTTTTTTTTTTACAGATCCTCACGCACCACTTAGACTTTTGTGTTGTCAGATCTTTAAACTGATTGTAAATCTTTCAAGAGTAATAGTATATCCGGTGCTTTTAGATATAAGCATAGGTTTTGTGTTTTACTATCTTAAGGCCGCAGCCAATTGAGTAAAATGTTAGAGCTTAGAATAACCTTTTAAGTTGGATGCACTCACTGACACAACCTTTGCACTCATCCAGTCCCCAAACCCTTCAATGCTGCATTTTTGGGGTAACGTTGCTGTGAGGAACCTCAAACCAGGGATCCCCAGTCGCAAGGCAGACGAGGCCATTGTCACACCAAACATGTACCGTACCTACTGTATGTGTAAAGTTGCTTATTGCATATATATGTATACTATAGTTTTATCGTATTTATTTACTGCTGAGGTTTATCTACGTTTTTCTTGAACAGGCCGTTTGATTTGCCATCGGCATTTTCTTTGAGATTGAATCATTTGGCTCCATCGCAGAGAATCAAATGGTATTTTAAAGTGCGTCACAGCAAAACACATTAACTGGTCAGTGCCCCGAACAAATGGAACACCCCGGACTGAGAGGAAGGATCAATGAGTTGGACTTCAATGCATTTTCATTCCAGCACTGTAGGCAGACCTTCAGGGGGAAAGGGCTCGCTGGGCTTTGTGAGCTGGGCTTAAAATAAAGACAGTTTAAGGAGCTTGAGCGTGAGCTACAGTACGTTTTCTGTTTAGTTTAACAAAATGCGGTGATTCTCACACCTGGTACATTTACATGATGTTAGCAAAGCAAAACCTGCCTTGTTCTTCTAATTCATACAAGACTCTTTATGCAAACTCATTATTTGCAATACGTTGTTGTCCTAATTAAGGTTGCCCTCAGCATTTGATTCATCCATCTCTTAGTGGCAGTGCTGTGTGATTCTCGGAGACCAGATCGAGGTCTTTATCAGTGCTTTTGGCCAGGGAAGCTGCATTGGATAATAAGTGGATGGAATAAAATGGCCACCTTTTGGTCTGACTGTGCCTAATCAATCCTTAAAATGTTCATTTTGATAGATTAATATCAATCTTTTTTGGAAATGTTTCTCCATATAATTGTATTTTATTCTTTGTAAAATAATGACAACATGCAATCAATCGCATTGCACAAAACTATATTCTTTCACATTGATTTTTCTCGTTTACTTGCCTTGTGTACTCAAATGAGGGCATTTCAACGGCACAATCAAAAGCTCTGGTCTCAGGAGGTTAATGGCACCGCAGCCAGTGCATCTACATATTGAATCAGCCACCGGGGGGAGCACTGCGTGACAACCAATAACTCGATCCGTCTCCTCTCCTTGGACACCAGGGGACTGTAGTCCAATTAGAAGGCCTAGTTGTCCCTTCACTGTGCCTGTAAACATACAGTACATTGGTTCACTGATTTTAAACCAGTTTAAGGCGAAGACTCACCAAGGTGGTTTAACAAGGAGAGACAAGCAATCAGTCTGACTGCCATCGAGACGCCGACCTCAACTGGGAAAACAAAGCGAATCCTTGTAGCTGCTGCCTTAGGGGGCGCCGCAGCCAATGGATTTCTGTGTTTACGTCGGACGCTTCCTGATCCAATATGGCGGCCCCCTCATTTCAATGGAGTTGCTCGCTAGAAAGGTTTTTCCCATCATGTCTCCGTTACTCCCGCGATACGTCAGGACGCGTCAACCAATCAGAACGAGCTGAGAGGCGGCAGCACGGACAACGCTGTGACGTCACGCTGGGAATATAAAACTCTTTTATTTTGATTTTCTGGACTTTATCTTTTTTTTTTTAAATATTAAAATACAATGACTGAAAAAAGATCTGCCTTTCCAAGCGCCGTCCTGTCAGCCGTTTTAGAGGCGTTTCTTTTTGATCTGAAGTCAATGGGTTTTGGCTGCAGCTCCTTGAGTGGCCACTGGAAAAAAAAAATCACAGCGCCACCATATTGCCAGTCCGGTATCCAGTTCTTATAATAGGCCCATGTTAATGACACGACCCTTGTGTCTATTTGGGTTTTGGGGACGCAAGGACGACACAGGAGGAGCGCCCTCTGGGGGTTGTATTCATGGTGTAAGACCAGTCTGGCCATGACCTTCCCCTCAGCACGTTATTATCCCCCAACACCAGCGCCACCTAGTGCTCCACTCCCCCCATGCCGACTCCTCCTCTCCCTCTCTTAGCCTTGAGGGATGATGGGATGAGCGCAGGGACTACAGATCATGACTCAGACAAGCGGCTCTGTCACTCCCAGGCTGGGCTCGGTGTGTGACGGCCCAGCTGCACCTGTCACAACATCGCCCGGCGACAGTCGAGTCTGGGCAGTTCAGTAGAGAGCTTCACTGCCCCCCTCGGCTCCCTCAGCCCCCTCAGCCCCGGCGAGGCCGCAGAGTGGGTGGAGGACAAAGGAGGCAATGGTGAAAATGTCACTGAAGACAGGAAGGATGAGTGTTGGAGGAGATGGAAGATAGGTCCAGCCCATGGCTAGCATGACAGCCAGGCTGCCGGGCCGTCTGGTTTATCTCCTTTCAAACAGAAATCTGCAACTTCCCCCTAGCATCCGGTACAGTTGAGGCCGGAGGTTTGCAGGGTTTTTAAGTTTGGTCGTTAGGATTCAAAACAGAGCCAGTGAGGACTATAAACAGAATGAACTGCCTAATTCTCTGAGATTTGTGAAGAGTTTGAATTCAGTTTCGATGACGTCAGGTCTTTTGTCGTTTCATGCCATGCATTTGCTGGATAACATTTAAACAATATATTATCCATTTTATGACTATTTAGTCATAAAATCGATTTTCATTTAGAGATATACAGTATCCCCACCGGTCAGAACACTATGTGATTAGAATGAAAGCCTGGGAAAGATGCCAAAGGGACAAAGGGACAGGAGTTGAGGGCCGAGGGCTTGGCTGCTGGGGAGCAGAGTGACAGGTGTGCAGGATTGTCCCGATTGGAGCAGAGCAAAGTGGAGCAGGGCGGGTGGACGGGAACACCAGCAAAACCCTCAACTACTGGAATGTAGCATCCTGAAGTGGTTTGTTGTAATATGACCTCCCAGTCTCCTTCCATTGATTTGTGTGATTAGCTCTGTGTTAATGTGTGATGTGTGATGTGTGTGTGTGTGCTGTAACTGTGGCTGTGTGTCTTAGCGCTCATTGGTGTCGCCAGTTTTGTTTTGTTTTTTTTGTTTTTTTTTGTATCAGTGGAGTTGAGACGTGTTCAGCAGCCCCTGAGACGTCAGATGGCAAAATCAATAAATAGCAGCAGCGAGAATCATTCTGCTGATGCACAGATGGGTTTGTTCCAAGCAACAGAGCAGCGATAAAAGTGTTTGCGTGAAACCCTCTCCCTTCCCCGCATTCCTGCTATGGCCCTTTTAGACTTGAGAAGGTCTCTCTGCCTCACGCCTCACCTTTCTGAATGAATGCAGACTAATTCCCACACAAAGAATCACTGGCGCTGCTGTGACAGTACATCAGTCACAGCCGCACCAGCAGTTAGCTCGCATTGCTTACCCTGTTTGTGCCTCCTCAATCAAAACATGGCTCATCATTGTGACAGTTATCTGAAGGGATATTTCCTATTGTGCTGTTTTCTATGATTTTCATTTGCAATAAAAAGAAATAGATGAACATTTTCTGAGGACAATGTAGGTTTTAGGATTTATTTTAATGTTTTAATATATAACTGGAGCCATGTGATTTCTTTTTAAATATGAGCCACACCTATGTGCTGGCTAGTTGACTAGTACAGTGCAAATCCTGAGATCAACCACCCACAATTCTTCAGGGTGAGCTGTTATAACAGTGTAATAGTCGTTAGTGCATTAGTTAATTCTTTAGTTAATGCACTAATTGTCCACTAATGCATTAGTTAATGCACAAGCCTATTATTATTATTATCAAATGAGACACAAGTCAGCTACTTACTTTTACCATCTTTATCCAACAGAAAACATCCATGTGTATTGTGTGTTCCACGTCATGTAAGAGATCACTTTAAAATGGGTCTTTAAACTCATTCAGAGGTAAAGGCCTTGGCAGCTTTTCAGTCTAAATGTTTGTATTTTTTTTTTCCTCCCTCGAGCAAACGTTTGTCTGACTTCACCGTGGTGTTCATGCATTAATGAGGGAACATTCGTGGCCGACACAAGAGTGAAAAGTGCACACGCTCTGCACACACGCAGCGGCCAGCGCTCGTCTGACGTGAGCGCAACATTTTTCTGTGTGCGGATGCTGCGTTACTAGTTACACATGTGTTTGATAGTGTCATCAAGCAGAGAGTTGTTGATCGAAACATTATCCACATGAAAACCTTGCTTGAGGAAGACCCAAAGACAGGAGGTGGATTTTCTTTCTTTTTTTTAAATTGGATTGCGTTGTTGCTCCCCAACCCTCCTTCTAATCTTAATAAAGCCGCCTATAATTCCGTCACCTTAAGGTGATAAAATTAATCACTTTTATAATTGGCCTTGGCTGAGGGCTCAAATGTGTGACTTAGGAACGGCACCAACTTCATGCGCAGCAGTTCAAGTTTGGTCTGCAGACGAGGATCCGAATAAATGAAAAACAACACAAAAAAACCAAAACGAGCTTCCTTTCAAAATTCTCTCTGCTGTACGGCTGTAGTTCAGCTCATATCAAGCACCAGTCAGTCAGCTCAGAACTGATTGAAAAGGAGAAATGGATTCCCAAGAAACAAGATTAGTAATAATGATGGACAGAGCCGGAGCAAGGCTGAGGACCAAGACCCTATATTTATTATTATATTATTTTATTATCATTATTATTGTACTCCTTTTGTAATTCTTGACCTGTTAAACATGCTCTGATACTGGTCTCAGCACATAGATCACGACTGGTGAAAATATGGATAACATGAAAACATGGACCTCATCAGCGCCTAAGTAAATAGTGGATGTAGGTGAAAAGCACAACTGACAGTTGATGCAGAATAGCGAATGACAGCCTGCAGGAGCTCAAACAGCTGCAATGATAATGTAATTACACTTCTTTTTACGCTTCAGTGTTTTAGTGTCATCCTGTTTTAATATAATTTTTCTAAAATGTTTACATTTTTCAATTGTCACCCTTTCGATCTTTTCCATAATTAAGAAGAACCTGTGAAACACCGCCGCGTGTTTGTTGGGTGCTGGACCTCCTAATTATTGTGGCACTTGAAGAGCCAGATTGTCGTGGGATAAAGAACAGCTCAGTCATGGAAAGAGTCAAACGTCCCTGGGGGCTAATTGAAGGTGATGAGGCAAGGAGGAAAGATGCTGTAAGACATCACTGTACTACTGGAACTCTGAGCGAACCGAGCGAACCGAGAGGCTTCGATTTCAGAGGCATTTTGATACTAGACGCCACACAAAAAACACCAAACGCAGCACCGTTCCGCTAAGTTGAATTTGTTCTTGCCAGTTGTGGGGTCATTTTATTTATTTTCTTTTGCTGTAGCTGTGCTGCTACAAGGACTCAGTAGGAGTCCAGGAAGAATAGCTGGTGTTGCCATTGCTAATGGGGATCCTAATGAAACTTAAATCTCTTCTCTTCTTTTAATGTGCCGGCGAGACGTGGTGAGGCTAAAACCATGGACCGAAATAAAACACGGCGACACTGTGGATGTTTGAGCTGAATTAAAAAAATAAGACGCAAAGCTGCGCAATCCCCATTTATCTCACCTCATAACTGCAAGTGGAGACAGGCACGATTCCAAAGAGGCTTTTCCTGTCAATAAACAGTGTGCAGGCTTTCATAAAGCTCCAAACCCTGGAGAAATACGCAGGTCTGGGTCACCATTTATTTTTCCTGCCACATAAACACATCCTGCAGCATCACAACACGTGCGGCTGTTTAGAGCAAATGGCGCAGCACATCCATCACATCACCACTCTCTCAACAATAAGCGGATCAATCACCTGAGAGCCAAGTCAATGGCACGGAATGCTTGTCACCACAATAGGGGCGGCATCTAGTTTTTTCTTTCCTTTCTCTTCGTCTGCCTCGCTACAGGGAACTGGAGGACATGAGTCTTGTGTATTTGTGTCACATTGCAGCCTAAATAGTTGTTTGCACTGCAAGCGTTGGTTACTGGACAACTTTGAAATTTAAAGATTTATTTGTCACATGCATGAATGCACAGGTACGGCAGCAGTGAAATGCGACGGCAGCAACTCCAGCAACTTCAGCACTGTGCAAGTACAATAGATAAGACTGACATGGATAAAATAGATGAAGTAAAATAAACAGTGAAAATAATATAGAGGGAATGTATATACTGTATATCCATGTTCCTATATACAATCCTATACAATCGTATACACAATGCACAAATATAAAATATAGGATATTATGGAGCATCAGACTGCAGGAGGTAATAAATAAGGTGCTGATATTGTGGGTAGGTGCTACGTGGTGTTATGGCCTGTTTAAGGGTCTGTCATTAAGAGCTGTTCGTCAGTCATTATTTTATGTTGCATGTCAAAAGGCAGATATTCCAACTTCCTCCACCAGACCAACTGTTTCGCCATTTTCACAAATTCAGAACCGATGCGATCAATCCTCTCCTTCCGACTTGCATCATTTGCTGGTTTTGCCGATTGGTTTGACTATTAAACTGTTCCTGCACAGATTTCCCTTGTAATGCTCATGCGTTGCTTAATGTCGCACCCGCAGCCCAGCAGCCAGTCCACTTGTCTGTGTGTTATAGATTGTAGTTTTAACCTGATAATGAGGTTCCGCTCACTTGCTGTGTTAAACAGCTCGCGGGAGGATCCCAGGCTCTCATATTTGGCCGTTCACGTGCAGAGACACCATAGCAGCAGTGAGCCAGCTTCCTTTCCTCATTGAAAAAAAAAAAAAAAAAAGACTAATGTATGTCCACAGACACCCCTCTGCGGCACACAAGCACTTGGCAACAAGAAGCTCCCCTGAGTGGGGAAAGACATTCATATGGGCAAAGACTGCACAGCAGCATTGTTGCAGATTCAGAACCGCTAAATCTGGTTTGATTTCTGGTTAAAATGTGAGTTCTCTGAGCGACTCCTGCATTTCCTACACTGTGTATGTCGGTGCCAGGCAGGCGATGAAGAGAGGAAAGAAAGCCTGTTGCCAATTTGGCGAATTAGCAACACTGCTAATGGTGTCGGTAGCTCGTGTCCAACAGCATGACTCACTCGCTGACCTTTTGGATTTCCTGTCACGTACTCGCGTTAAAATGCTGAAGCTGCTGTGCGAAAAAAGTGTGGTTATTAAAAATAATAAATCCCAGGCTGCATAAACCTGACAACCGCATTGACGCGTTTGGGTCTGTCTGTAATCAACAGAGGGCAGATGAGGAGGTGGTGGTGGACCAGGGTGGGACCAGCTCAGTAATGAACATCCACTATGAGAAGGAGGAACTTGAAGGTGAGTTGACATCAGTTCTAAGTATAATGAGGTTTCTGTTGTATGTGAAAGATCTATAAATCATGTGTAGTAATACAAATAATGCAATATCGAAGAAACAACATGAAGTTTTATTCATTTTCTCCTTTCTTGTGTCACAAATTGGCTCTCACAAAATACAGGAAATACAAACATTTCCAGCTGCACAAAACACAAGATAATAAAGACAAACCAGTTGTGCTTAAACACAGGGATCGACCATAGGAAGACATTTTTGTTAAGACTCCTCACAAGAACCATTATTAAAAAAAAAAAAAAAAAAAAAGGTGAGAAAAGAGAAAAGAGGTGCCTTTTATAACATTTGTCACAGCCGCTACTTTGAAAAGCAAAGTAAGATATGCAACGTTCAACCAAAACATTTAGGGGACACCTTTTAAGCTCTTTTTGCGTGTCCACCAAGCAAATCGAGTCGCTGGAAAAATTCTTGTTCCACTGTACCTCTACATAATTCTACAAAGCAAGCTCGCACTTCCGGTGGTGAAAGATGATTTTACGCCGACATGCTAATAAACCTTCACTAATCTTAAGCTGCTCCTCCAGTGTCCCCGCGGATCCTCAGACTAACACCTTCGCCTTCAGTTTAATTGCTGCCGGGCAACAATTAATGACCCCCAAGAACTTTGTCAGCACTGCCGTCCCTCAAGATCTCCCCCCTATTTCACTTCTCTGCCCCTGCGGTTCTCCTGCTGAAGCTGCTCAGTGCTCAATACCAAGAGCGTCAAGAAATAATGCTGTGTCATTTTGTTAGCGGTTTTTAAGTTAGTCCTTTAGTTTATTTGTGTGTTTAGAGTTTGAACACGTCGTTGGAATATGTCTAAAATGTTTGTTTTCTTGTTTTAATGCCAAGTGGTCTAATAAATGTGTTTGAAACTGAACCTTGCCACTTTCTGAGACACATGATAGAGAATGAGTCATACAGTCGTACACAAATTGAAACTGTTCACAACGGCTCTTGATGCAAAACCAGAGAGCTGATGGAATGACCAAAAAGTTTAAATAATTTAAAATCCAGAAAAATGTCATTTTAAAAGAAGATAAGTGGAACATTTTGGTCCTCTTCTTTCGAATAAAAAGGAAAATGAAAGCCATCTACGGACATAACACAGGCTGATCAGTGTCAACACACAGTGGCTCACCAATGTTTCTGTTTCGGCTTTCGCATCTGTTAAAAGTCCTATTTATTCTCTTTGACTTTGTCCTCAGGCCACAGAACTCTGTTTGTTGGTGTCCGGATGCCCAGGCAGAGTCATCGCCACCACAAGCCCCACGGCTCCAGACACCGCAAGAGAGACAGAAGGGCAGGAAGCATCGCAGCCCCACAGAGCGAGGAAACAGAGACGACCACATCCAGCCACGGTAACTCCCGGACATCCTGCGTGTCCTCGGCAAATTTCTTTTCCTTCCTGAATGTTTTTTTTTTCCCTCCCCGTTTTGGCCGCATCTAATCTGGAAAACTATGATAAAATTTTTTTTAAAAAAATGGTGCATCACTTAGTGGCCCTGTACAGGGCATTTGGAAAAACATCAATACTGTCTGTCACACATGAAAAGCACTTCAGGCCAAAATTGACAAGCACACTAATTAACTGTCACGGAAAGGGAACTTGTTAGCGTTTCACTTGTGTGCAGTTTAAAGTACTGTAATTACAGCAGCATATACGGTGCAAAGAGAAGAAAAAATTATACGAATTAAAGTGAAGTAAAGAAATGACATAAAACAAAATATTTATATAGTAAGAAATCAATGTTTACGTCCGTATGGAAAGTTGGATTATTTACAAATTATTTACATCACTAAAGAATTGTTACAAAAAATGGTTTATATTTAAGTGTTATATTGCATCTGTAGTGAAATGCAGCGGTTTCAAACTGTTTCACTGAGTGCAGTTATACAGCCTGATGACTGCAGGTTGGAATGGTCTGCGGTAGAAAAGGAAATGCATTCTCTGAGGACCACATTGGTGTGATTCTTCCTCTCTTCCTCTCTCTCTGTCTCTACCTCCCACCTCACCAGACACGCCGTCCCAGCGGGTGCAGTTCATTCTGGGCACGGAAGAGGACGCCGAGCACGTGGCCCACGAGCTGTTTACCGAGCTCGATGAGATCTGCGTCAAGGACGGCAAAGATGCAGAGTGGAAGGAAACAGCCAGGTCAGTGTCCCCCAGGGGGGGGCCTACTGGCGGTGATACCAGGCCATAAAGCACCTTGGTCATTCGTTCATTGCACAGGGTCCCTGATTCCACAGCTGTGTCGTGTCCCTTCAGGTGGCTGAAATTCGAGGAAGACGTGGAGGACGGTGGGGAACGCTGGAGCAAACCTTACGTTGCCACGCTGTCGCTCCACAGCCTGTTTGAGCTCCGGAGCTGCATCATCAACGGCAGCGTGTTGCTCGACATGCACGCCGACTGCATCGAGGAGATTGCAGGTAGCAGTTTCTTCCAAATACCTGCCTGGGATTTTTGCATAAGGTCAAAAAAAATTTCAAGTTGCAAAATTTGCAACAAAAAAAAATTAATTAATTGTTAAATGTGTAATATTTGGAGAATTTCTAGATTCAGATTGTAGATCGCAGCACTCACCCTCCCTGTCCCGAGTTTGCCAGTGAACTGCAGCGGCCTGCTACAGACCTGGATACCAAGTCCACCCTCTTCTTCGTTGGTTTATTTGAGGACGTTAACGTTCACCCTAAATACGAAATGCGGTGTGAGGCGACCTGGATTGTCCACACCAGGCTTCCTTTGAAATATGGTGGTGCAAGATGGCAGCTAACTGAGAGCAAGACCCTTGATCTATGTATATTCTTATATATATATATATATATATATATATATATATATATATATATATATATATGTATATATATATATATATATATATATATATATATATATATATATATATATATATATATATACGTATATATTCTATGACTAGGAAAACCAAATGACTTTTATTGTACTGCGAGTATACACTACCCTTTTATCAATATTTTTTATGGGCAGTATGTTAATAAATTAGGCCGAATTTTACATTCTGGACCTTTAAAGCTCTGTGATAAATAATCAGTAATCAGTTATAAGCAATTGTGTTAATGTCTGGAGTTGGTTTATAAGCTTTCATTTAGCCTTTTTTTCTCTGTGAATTTTTAACGCCGTTAGTACAACCACCAAACCATGCGTCATCAGGCTCCTGCCTGGAATAGTGGCTGAACTTCTGCTGAACCACAATTTGCATTGAAAGCCACAATTAGCAGCTCATTTGCATGAGTGCAACTGTACTTGAGTGAGCTTCTACTGCTGCATTTGGGAAAAATATTTTAATCATTCACTATAGACAAATAAAACATAACCAAATGTGTTTTAATGTGTACACAGTAACTACGACTTGTTTTTTAATCAAATGGATATGCACCTCGCATCCTATTTACTAAAAAAAAAAGCAAAAAAAAAAGCATAACATTCAGATAGACCAACAAATAAACTTTAATCATTGTTCAATTCAAGTATGAATTGAGGATTCTTTTCCGTATTGACAGCCAGCCATTGGTAGTCTTTTTGCAACCAAGACTCCTGCTGGCCAGTGAATAGAATGCAGGTTTTTGGTACTTCCATGTCAGCCTCCTGTTTGAAACTGGAATCGCCATCAATCTTTTCATATTGTCAATGGCACAAACACATTTCTTGATATGATTCCATGTTGGGGAAAGTTTCCTTACAGATGAAAAAGAAATTGGTATTTTTACAAGTACGTGTGGACGAGGCCTCAATAAAGGTCTACAGGCTCTGCGTTAGGCTGTCTTTCTCATGGTCAGATCGTGACATCAACTGACAGGCGTCAACTCCTCCTCACTAGCTCTTCAGCACTCCTCTCACTGTCTCTTTCCATTTGACTCTTGCCACTGGCACCTGCACTCCAAATGGTACCCAAGAGGGCAGAAGTGATAGATTTGAAAGTTCTTCATGTTCTATTTTTGGGAAATAGAGAATAGAGTGCTGATAAAACAACAAACAAACTTAAAAATGACTTTGGACACACAAGAAAAATATAATCTGTGTTTTGGATTGTCCATACAATTCAATTCATACATTCAATTCATGCAGACAATCATTTGGATGAAGTAAGCAGGCAGAAGAGCCAAGGATGTTTCCTCTATTCTTTGTATTTTCTAAGAGACCAAAAACAACACAAGGAGGATTAATGTCCCTGTGCTTTGGACATGACAGATAGAACTGGGTGAACCTCACTGCAATAAGACATACAATGCAGGAGCCAGAGCTGTTGTCCCAAATTGTCAAACGCTGATCGATGGCAAACATTTGTTTCATCTGATTCGATTTCAGGCTTGTCCATGGTGCTATCCTCTCGCCATTCCTTATTTAAACATGCTGATGACGCTGGCACTTAAATTGACACATCGGTGCTGCCCTTGAAATGTGCTAGGCATTAATCCAGGCAAATGGTGGAGTGCGTCGTGTAGTTGAGAAGGAAGGGCGGAAGGAAAAAGGAAGGAGGGAAGTTGTACTGACTCAGCAAGTGTGCACATTAGAGGGAACCAGAGGAAGGAGGAGAGCAGAGATGGAGAGATAGTGTCTGGCATTACCAGACTACATCACTGTAGACACACTGCATACAGTCATATTGAGCTCCCCTTCAGCATACAGTTTACAAACCGACTGACCTAATTACAAAGACTTGTATACTATAAACACAGATTATTAAATTATTTATTTTTACTATTTTGGAAAGGCTCTATATCTAGTGCATATTTACTAGCTGCATTTGTTAAATCGACACCTTCAGAATAAATGCGGACGTTTTGTTTTTGTCCTTGCGCTGCAGACATGGTGCTTGACCACCAGGAGGCATCCAACGAGCTGGACGACAGCGTGAGAGTGAAGGTCCGTGAGGCCCTGCTGAAGAGGCACCACCACCAGAATGAGAAGAAGAAGAACCTGATCCCCATGGTGCGCTCCATCGCCGAGGGAACCCGCAAACAGTCCGAACCCCATTTGACCGGTACGATTCGCCCACTCTTTTCTTTGTCACTCCCCCTGCTATTGATGTTCTCGTGCACAAAACCAAGACAGCACAATGTTATCCAGTGCCATTAGTGCATTAACTCAGACACACAAAGCAACCTCTGCCAGCATTGTATATTTGGTGCCCAAAGACAAACTATCACTTTAATTTTCTGATGAAAATCTGTGCGTAAGACTGGAAGAACCTGATGGTTTACAGGAGCTGTTTGTTCCTGAAAAGGATTCAGCTTCCCTGTAATTTGTGATGCTGTGGTGCTAAACCAAATTCCACTTCACTTCAACGTCTATTAGCAAGGAGGTAGCGCATACAAATCTTGAGGAGACGTCTCTTATTACACAAATTTAACTGGCCATGTTAAAAACCACATGCCAATGTTTCGGCCTGATGGCTGTCATATCATTTATAAACAGGAACTAATAAGTGATTGGTCGAGAGTCACGTGATCGCTTTTTTGACATTGACCAAATTCCACCTCCATTGTCTTGCTTAACTGCTGCTACACCCATGATTTTCTATCCATCAATGTCAAAGTTGCAGCACTTAGCATTGTACAACACTGACCGTCTTGCCTGCTTTCCAGCTTCAACATGTACTGTGCACAGCCATGTTGTGGTTTAAACATTGGGTATCATTGGTGGACTGCTACTGCACAATTACCTTGTTTTTTTGCTGGTGTGGTCTCAGACACAGTTTATGTGTCTAAAAATGTGTCTAAAAACAGGATATATATTCGATGCTGTTAAAATGACAGCCTCTTTTAAGCTTACATTTTTGATCTGACTGCACTAACTCCGTTTCTCTTCCAAACACTCCTACATCCTCACTGTCAAGCAGCCACATCTCCTCAGCCTCCGCCTGCCGCAGAGCAAGCAAAGAATGGTAGTGGGCCAGACAGCACACAGGTGGATCTTAGCAAGGTAACAATGCTCCTCCCCCCTCCCCCCCACCCCCCACCCAGATGTCTTTCTTGGTTCGCACTGCTTTGGGGATGTATTGTATCTCCCTTTCATATATTGCAATATTAGCTGTGCTGCCATTAACTAGGTCAGACTGTGCCCTCTAGGAAAAAAGCAGGAGAATTACATCTGTTAAAAGTAAACCTTTGCCAGACTGTTAAGCAAGTATAAGCTCATTAGAAATTACTTTCCACCTGGGTGTAAACGTTTTAAGCGCTAATTTGCAATTGTCTGCTAGCTTCTCTGCCAATAGGTTGTTGTAATTGCTGCTCTAACTGTCTTTAGTCCCATTAGTCTCATTAACCCTAAAACGACCAGCACTGCAGCTGTAGTAAGTTGTGTGTTCCAATGTTTGTCCTTCTCCCTTCTCAACCAAGGTGGACATGCACTTCATGAAGAAGATCCCAGAGGGCGCTGAAGCCTCTAATGTTTTGGTGGGGGAACTGGACTTTCTCGAGAGACCCATTGTGGCCTTCGTTCGCCTCTCCCCTGCTGTGCTGCTCACTGGACTCACTGAGGTCCCCATACCGACCAGGTAAGAATGGACACTGCCCCGTACAGGTGCACATTAAGACGGTTAGTCACTTTAGAAGAAATCAGTTCAATAAGTTCAATGACCAACTAATGGAATCCGAACCACCCGTTGGAAAACGTCAGGTTCCTGTTCATTCTCCTGGGCCCTGATGGAAAGGCACAGCAATATCACGAAATCGGACGCTCGATGGCAACTATCATGACTGATGAAGTAAGAACGCTTTTGCTCAAATGGATCTCGGAGCGGGAATTCTTGCATAGGCACTCCGTTAAGTCTTCATCTGCCCCTCGCCAGATCTTCCATGACGTGGCTTACAAGGCAAAAGACAGGGGTGACCTGCTGGCTGGAATAGATGAGTTCCTGGACCAAGTGACTGTCCTTCCACCTGGAGAGTGGGACCCCTCCATCCGCATCGAACCCCCAAAGAGTGTCCCCTCTCAGGTGGGCCAGCCCTTGAAACATTAGAGGTTAAGCGTGTAATATTTGGAGATTTTTTAGGAAGAAACGGCGACATCAAGTGGCTACATTTTAGATTGCAGTGCTCTTTCACTCACCCTTCTCCTGAGCCAGCCAGTGAACTACGTTGGCCTGCGCAGGCAAACCTGGATCCCTCATCTACCTTCTTCCCCTTCGTTGGTTTATTTGAGGATGTGAACGTTGACCCTAAATACAAAACACACTTGTCAGGTGAATTGGATTGTCCACACCAGGCTTCCTGGGGAGCAACACCCTTGATCTATGTATATTCTTTTACATATATAAATATATAAATGAGGACAGTTCGAGGGCCGGAAAACCAAAGTACTTTTATTGTACTGCGAGTACGCACTTATTCATGTGTTTATGGGTTGTATATTAACATTTTACCAATATAAAAATCGTAAATCAGGCCAAATATTACACACTGGACCTTGAAGGCGTTACGGCGTTCGTGACCTCGCGTTACCGAAGCTAAACTAGGAAGGCACAATGCGGCTACTGACTGTGGATGAACTGGCGCTGCAGGAGAAAAGGAAGATGCCTGGAGTCCCGAATGGCACAGCCTGCCAGGTTGAGGAGGAGCTGCATGCAGAGCACCACGGGCCGGAGCTGCAGAGGACCGGGAGGTGAGCTCAGCTGTCACATGCAGGGAGTTGCTGCAAAAATGTGTGATGGCGACACTCAAGTGAACTTTCATGCTGATTTCATGCAGATCGTACAGCAGTGCGTCCTTTGAAAGCCTCTTATTGCCACACTGTTTGTTTGGCCCATTTTATTTCTATTTTTTGCTAAGAAGTGTTAAACCCTGGGGGGGACTTATTTCCTCACCCTGTCAGTTTTGATGGTCACAAAATCTAAATTTGGATTAGTGAGGGAACTGAGGTGTGACAACCACAGTGGCACCTTCAAGGGGACACACACACACACACACACACACACACACACAAACAAAACTCATCACTGAGGTTTTTAAACATTTTAACCTGGAAACCTTCGTCAACAGACTCTTCCAGCAGTTTATTGATATTTTGGGTATTTTGTGACTCATATAATCTTAGCTAATTTTCATCAGGGAAAAAAAGCTTTTTCACGCCAGGTCACATTGCATATTAAAGCTGTCTTCTGGGCATTTACTGCACCATGAGGAGAAATCTATCCATCTATCTGTCCTTCTGCTCTCTTACGTGGTCAGGTTGTTTGGAGGTCTGGTGATGGACATTAAGAGGAAAATTCCGTTCTATCTGAGCGACTACAAAGACGGCATGAGCCTCCAGTGTGTGGCTTCTTTCCTCTTTCTCTACTGTGCCTGCATGTCTCCTGTGATCACCTTCGGCGGGCTGCTGGGGGAGGCGACGGAAGGACGCATTGTAAGAGCGTCAACACGTGGAGCCACTGTCCAAGTGTCACTTCACCATGCTGAACGCGACACTAATGTACTGGAATGTATCTGACCTCCTGTCCACCGTGTTTTCCAGAGTGCCATAGAGTCTTTATTTGGTGCCTCGATGACTGGAGTCGCCTATTCTTTGTTCGCTGGTCAGCCTCTCACCATTCTGGGCAGCACGGGTCCTGTGCTGGTGTTTGAGAAGATCCTCTTCAAGTTCTGCAAGTGAGTATGAAACCGCCTCCCTATTTGGATAAAAGGCAGAAATATTTTCATCTTTGATTGTCATCAATCAGTTCAAATGTTGCAATTTGTTTGAAGAGTATTAAAGGGAAATGTACCTAAAGTAGAATGTGACTGTCAGCTTTGGAGGACTGCTATTTTATTTTGTTATCATTATCATTATTATTATTATCATGAATATTTGTTGTTTTGTTGTGGATGCTTTTTTTTTTTTTATTCAAGATCTTTGTAAAATGGTAAATGGTAAATGGACTGCACTTATAGCACTTTCCAGCACCTTCACTGTATTCACTGTAACATTCACACAGCAATGGTAAATGTATTGATTTGGGTCAAGGGGCAGATAACATCAGGTCTTCTTTCCTCTCCCTTTTATTTAGGTGTTGGGAATGTTTGTGTCGCGTTTTTAAATGAATTGATTAATTAATTAATGATTTGGTCACCCCAGGGACTACAGACTGTCCTACCTGTCGCTGAGGGCTTGCATCGGCCTGTGGACAGCCCTGCTGTGTCTGATCCTGGTGGCCACGGACGCGAGCTCTCTGGTCTGCTACATCACCCGCTTCACAGAGGAGGCTTTTGCGGCGCTCATTTGCCTCATCTTCATCTACGAAGCCCTGGAGAAACTCATTCACCTGGGAGAAGTTTACCCCTTCAACACGCACAGCGATCTGGATAAACTCACGATGGCATAGTCAGTAACGTGTTTTCTTTTCTTTTGTTTTTCTTTTGTTGTTTTTTTTTTTTTTTACCTTGAACTTGCACACACAGCATACAGCAGATGGAAGGATTCTGAAAATTGTGAAAAACAAACATAAAATGGGAAGGAAAACTTGATTTACCAGGTGATTTGGCAAACCACAAGTCAAGCAGCCCATAAAATTGAGTATTATCAAAATCAAAAATTGTCACATTCATTGGGTGAGATCTATGCAGGTGGAGGTTTCTTATTAGCATGAGTGGTGGCACCATGAGTATCAATGCCCTGCTGCTGCTTGCTAACCAAATAAAGAGACAAAAGTAAAGAGCATGTCTATCAGGAAAATCCTTTAGCGTGTGACTGTTATCATGTGAAAATTCACTGTTTGATTTATGTGAAACATTCTTGCTAATATCTTTGGCAGCCATTGGCTTGTGCTCACTTCCTGTTTCTCCTCATCTTCTCTTTGTGCCTTTTAATGATAACCTGCAGTAGCTTCTCCTTCTTTTTCCAATAATGTATTTCAATATAAATCAAGTAGAGAAGTAGAAAACGCTTCCTGCTGGTTGTTGCCAAGATGGACGAGTGAGATAACGTTGTTTAAATATTAGCAATCCATAGCCAGTAGCCATGCAAGTTTTCTTTTTGCTAGTTTAAGTTTCAGTGACAATTTTTTTTTCCCTGTGCGTCGTTCACCATTCTCTGTGTCTGTCTGTGCAGCTGTCGGTGCGCTGAGCCCGATGATCCCAAAAACAAAACCATACTTCTGTGGAACGAGAGAAACATCACATCCCCAGACGTGAACTGGTCCAACCTCACTGTCAAGGTAACGCAGCTATGCTGAGAACACACTGGCCAATGCGTGCTAACGTGCAACAACTAATCTCTGTTTAATTTTCACATGATTGCGCACAACGTCGTATCCGCCTCCGCGTGTTTACTTCTGTTAACTTGCAACTAAAACCCCCTTCAGCCCCAACCTTTCGCTGAGCAGCTGACCTCCGTTAAGGACATTTGCAAACACTGATGAGGACGTTCAATCAATTAAGCTTCGCCTGCTGTGTTTGTAGAGGAAAACGCCAAAGGACTAGCGCTTTTTTTCCAATGTATTTTTTCCCCTCTTCTTTGTTGACTCTTAGACAATTAGGATAAAATATTGATTCCACCCCTCCCCCCACCTCTCACTCCTGAGGCCGTTTTCTTTTGGTTAACACACCCTCTGTGTTCATTCTTAACAGGAGTGTATAGACCTGCATGGACAGTTTGTCGGGACGGCGTGTGGCCACCACGGTCCATACACCCCAGACGTTCTCTTCTGGTCCACTATCCTCTTCTTCTCCACCTTCTTCATGTCCGCCTTCCTCAAACAATTCAAAACCAGTCGATATTTCCCCACAAAGGTAATCAACAGGACATTCATTGGGACCAACGTCGACGTCACATCGATTGCCGCTGATCATTCTATTGTTCCTCACGCACAGGTGCGCTCCACCATCAGTGACTTTGCCGTCTTCCTCACTATCGCCTTCATGGTTCTGCTTGACTACGCCATTGGGGTTCCCTCCCAGAAGTTAAAGGTGCCCAGCAAATTCAAGGTTAGAAGCAACAAATTATAATGATAATTGTTGTATAATTGTAAAATTTGGCTTGATTTATGATTTTTATATTGGTAAAAGCTTAACATACTGCCCATAAATACATGAATAAAAGTGTTTACTCGCAGTACAATAAAAGCCATTTGGTTTTCCTGCCCTTAGAACAGTTCTCATATATATAAGAATATACATAGAACAAGGATCTTGCTCTAGTTAGCTGGTATATTGCACCTCCATAATTCTATGGAAACCAAGTCTGGACAATACAACAGGCAGTAAAAGAATTTACACAACAGAACTTTGTCCACCGTGAAACCGATGGCCTCTCTCTCCCATTTACCGGGACACCACCAGCCAACCAGAGACGACCGAGGGTGGTTCATCAACCCGATTGGACCCAACCCATGGTGGACGGTCCTCGCCGCCTCTATTCCAGCTGTCCTCTGCACCATCCTGATCTTCATGGACCAACAGATAACTGCAGTCATCATCAACCGGAAAGAACACAAACTGCTGGTAACGTCAAACGACAAACCCTGTCAATTGCCAAACAAAACCTGCACCTGACGGCAGTGGCGCCTCCTGCTGGTCGGTTCTCATGCACCCGCCATGTCTGGTCTGACCCTGGTCTCCCTCTCTCTGTCTGTCTTACAGAAAGGCTGCGGGTACCACCTGGACCTGCTGATGGTGGGCGTGATGCTGGCCGTGTGCTCCATCATGGGTCTGCCGTGGTTCGTGGCAGCCACTGTCCTGTCCATCTCCCACGTCAACAGCTTGAAGCTGGAGTCGGAGAGCTCGGCCCCGGGGGAGCAGCCGCGCTTCCTGGGCATCAGAGAGCAGAGGCTGACCGGCCTGGTCATCTTCCTGCTCATGGGCTGCTCTGTATTCATGACGGGCGTGCTGCAGGTTGTTTTCCCGGCACGCTTAGCAATGCTGCCCCCCTGTGGCTGGAATATGTTTGTGATGAGATAAAAAAAAAAAACAACCCACAATTGACTCATATTGTTGTTTTTTCCCCCGCCTCCATAGTTTATTCCTATGCCGGTGTTGTATGGTGTCTTCCTTTACATGGGAGCATCTTCATTGAAAGGCATTCAGGTAATATACGACACAGGGAGTATTTAAAGGGCGATAGTTATAAAAGTCTGAAAATTAATTCTAACGTTGCTATGTTTATATAACATTTGAAATACTTCAATGAATCACAGTGTTGATATTTCTGAGTGTTACTGTTCCAAACTGGCCAAATTACATTTTCTGCAACACAGTGAGATCCGGTGGTGAAATGTCATCATATCTTCAACTCTCTATCCATCTGTTTTTCATCTGTTCTGTCCCCAACGTCCCGCCCACTCGCACGTTTCCGCAGTTCTTTGACCGCCTCAAGTTGTTCGGCATGCCGGCAAAGCACCAGCCAGACTTCATCTACCTGCGGCACGTCCCATTGAGAAAGGTTCACCTGTTCACCATCACCCAGCTCACGTGCCTGGTGTTGCTCTGGGTGATCAAGACGTCTCCCGCTGCCATTGTCTTTCCCATGATGGTGAGCTGAACCACCAACACGACCCTCCGTTCTCTGTTTTCCGTCTCCATTTTGACGAAAGGGATCTTGTGCTTGCGTGTCTCCAGGTGCTCGCTCTGGTTTTCGTACGAAAAGTGCTGGACTTGTGCTTCTCCAAGAGGGAGCTGAGCTACCTGGATGACCTGATGCCCGAGTGGAAGAAAAAGAATCTTGACGACGCCTCCAAAAAAATAGATGAGGTAGCCCAAACGGAGCTTTCGGACGGGCAGAAAAAAATGTACTCTCTCTTGTGAAAAGAGCTACGCGCTGATTTAAAACGTCTCGTGTTCTTTGTCGAGGAGTCCCAGGTGATGCTGAGCGAAAAAAAGGACGACAACGTTCAGATCCCGATGGAGAGCAGCAAGCCTGCTTCGAATCCCAGATCACATGACCCCAGGTAAGCGCAGACAGCCATAAACGAACTGTAATCCACTCGATAGACATCAAAGCATCAAGGTGTTGGGACTGTGTCTGTGTGTGTGTGTGTCTGTGTGTGTGTGTGTGTGTGTGTGTGTGTGTGGTTTTGTGTGATGTATACCTCCAAAGGCACCCTGTGGCCCCAGAGCCTTGACTCCTGTCCCTCAGCCTGAATATGTTGTGGTCTTCCCTGTGCTCTCACCCTGCTTTTCCTCTCCCTGCTCCCCAGGTGTGACCCCTCTGATATTAACATATCCGATGAAATGTCTAAAACCACTGTGTGGAAATCCCTCAGCTCCAATCAGAAGGACGCTCGTCCTGTGGCTGCTAAGAAGGCAAGGCCACACCACCTTTTACCCCAACTCCGCCCCCCCCCCCCCCCCCACTCCCCCCCGTGACGTGCAAACTGCTCAAAAACACTGCGCTCGCTCACTTCCTGTCGCGCTGGGTCAAGCGAATTTTGCGCTCTACACACTGTAAATCTGTGTTGTTTTTTTTTGTTTCTTTCTTTCTTTCCGTCTCTGCAGGATTGAGGGGATCACCTTCATAGACGAGTGATAGCCTGCAGTTCTTGTGGAGCGGCTGTGTCACGTGACAGGCGCGAGCCCACCACCGTGGTTTGGCTGTTTGACCGCCAGCGTCTTCAGCACAGAGAGACGAGTTTCAACAACGATTTGTGCCAGCCACACACACACACACACACACACACACACACACACACAGACACACACACACACACACACACACACACACACACACACACACAGACAAACCACATGCACAAAGACATTGCTGTAAACACATCTTCTATCTTTGAAAGGACTGTCAATGTATTATGACATACTGGTAGCCCAAACTTCTAAAATCTCACAGCAAAAGTAGATCCTGTAAAGGGGCTATAACTTCTATTATATTGTTCCCCACTATTATGGCCTGTTTTCATCTTCATCTTAAAGGAGACGGAACAGACAACACCTCAGTGATTGCTATGGCCTCACTGGTCCACACTGGTACTGGTGTTGGCTTTTTGATTCTAATTGGGAGGTCGGGGTGGGGGTGGGGGGTAAAATAAAAGAATGAAAATCTGCACAAGTGGCCTGTGCAAATTCATCAGCATCAAATACCTCAGTTTTGATTTCTGTGTTGATGGGTGCGAAGAGAAAAGCAGACGCACCCTGGAGCTGCTCTGTTCACTCACAGTAAATTATGCACAATGTGACAGCTGCTGTGTCAGATATGATGGGAGAAGGGTAATGCTCGCCGAAAGCAAAGACACAACTTTTCCAATTTCATGAATTAAAAAAAAAAAAAAAAAAAAAACATGGCTGGCAGACCCTGGTTGCAACATGTCCAGCACCTTCCGCTGGACCAGCGCTCAGCGACTCAGAGCCACAGGTTCATCTGCCAAAAATGTCTCAGTAAAATGCCAGGATGGTTTGTTTTTAGCTGACAAGCAGGACGCAGCTGTCGCTCATCTAAATAGCCCATTGTAAATTCTGTTGTTTTAGTACTGGACACCTCAAACTGAACCCAAGAGCAAATCTGCACCGCATGATTGGTGACAGGGTTCATTGGGCTGCAGCCCACAATTCCTAATCTCTACCTCTTTTGCTGATTATTTCTCATCAGCTACTTTTAAGTGAATCTGGGGAATCCAGCACAGTTTGTAAATAATAAAACCAATGGCAAATTTCAGGGAAGATTTGACATCGGTGCCGCGGGAAAGCAGCGTTTCTACATTACGGGGGACAATAGATTAGATTTGATTTAAAGACTTTATTGTCATTGTACATTGCACAACAAAATTTCGTTCCCTACTCCCCCGCCTGTTGAAGCAATGGAAGGACAAATTAGGACAATATAAAAACGTCAGCAGGGTGACGTAAAGTGCAGTAGGAAGGTCCCAAGTATGAAGGTCCTTACAAAGATAGACAGACAGACAGACAGACAGACAGACAGACACACACACACACACACACACACACACACACACACACACACACACACACACACAGAGCAGTGTGCTTCACATTTGCAGATTCTTCCGTAGCTGGCTGAGACAAAGGAGTGTAAATACTCATCTGAACTAACCAGGTCTTTATCAAGAGTCTTAGTAGGTTTCAATCAGTTCCACTCATGTTCCTATTAGTGGTATTACCGTCTTCTTTCTTTTTTTTTTTTCTTTTTTTTTTTTTTTAAGGGTTAAAGGGTTTTAAAGGTACACACTGCAGGTTCAGTGGCTGAAGGAAATCATTGTGGGCATGAAGCTTTGTGTCACAGGACAACAATATTTTTTTAAGCAATAATTCCCCCTCAATCAGATGCAGTAGCCCTCATTGGGCCTCTTCTTTTATCCAGGTCCTTCAGAGCCAGTGCAGATCATCCATTCAGCCCAAAGTCAATTGGGCAGCAAATGCAGCCTCAAGACGCTTGATTGTGCCAAATAACAGATGACAATGGCGACACACAATGCAAAGCAACATACTTTGACAGTCTCACACTGATATGGAGTAGTTTGAATGTTTTGCTTTCAGCCTCACTGTGCTCTGCCTCATTTGCTGACAGCTATTTCAGGACCAGAACCTCAAAGCTGGGAAGAGCCAAAGGGAGCAGAGAGATGAAAAGAATGACTTACTTTATTTTAGGTAGTTGCACTTTCTGTAGATATGATACTTGTGATAGATTTTATTTTCAAGAGATATATTAAGCAATTAATTATTTTACGATAAATTAATAATAATTTGATAATGATTACAGTAATATATTGTGTATACGACTCCAGTGTGTTCATTTTGCTTTATGTACATTTACACTATATGTAATACCCCAGTTGATCTATGTGAAAGGCAGAAAAATGCAGCACATGATGTACATGTGAATGAATTTTAAAAGCAATGTGCAAAAACTATGGCAGAAATCCTACTCGATTTTTCTTTTTTTTTTTATGTTCCTGAACAGACAATTAATGTTTCAATTTAGTAAAACCATTTTATTTGCAACCATTAGAGTCAATCTGACTAAACTGGTTGGCATTCATGGGGAGATTTTACATCTTCACAATTTTAAACATTGGCTCATTTTGAAATTGAAACCTAAAAAAATACATTTTTTGTAAAACCAAAATGATGTAACCGTGTTTTAAATTCCGTATTTGTCTGTTATCTATTATCAGTCACTTCAAATTTACTATCTCCATAGCCTGATTAATTTTATTTGCAAGAAATGCACATGGACATTAACTATCACTGTACAATCACCCAATACCTCCACTGAGAGAAAGTTTGGTGTTTTGCTGTGACATACGACTTTTGAATGGGATCCAGTCTGAACTATTGAACGGCATGACTATATTATTCATTGTGTATTCAAAATTAAGTGAGTTGAGTGCAAAGGAGATGTTGTGTAAAAACGAAAAAAAAAAAACAACAAAAAAACAACAAAAAAACAAAGAAATGCTTCCATGACGCTCCAGATAGTTTGTTTAAAGACAAAAAAAATAAAAAAATCCCTCAGAGTTCAATGACTGTAAATGTGCTTTGAAGAAAACAAACTACAAGAGTTATTAAGCCTCTATGAAAATCACTTTAATGAACATCATATGTCTTAATCTTGATTTTGAACTCATTAATATGTATGTGAATGTATGGTTGACATTCATGGTTAATGCCTTCAGTACACTATAGGTTTACTGCATATACACGTGACTGTGAAAGGTCAGTGGTTTTCGATGAATGTGAGATTAAATATTTGTGCTTGTCTGTGCGTGCCAGTCGTTGAATACGTACACGCCTCGTGCATAGTGCCGCCATTTTTTTGGGGTCACCTTGCGTTTTTAAAAGCCATCGACGAGGCACAAAAAAAAGTTATTTTACCCAAGTGTACTGTTTTGCTGTTGTGTACCAATACAGCAAGAGAGCCATATATGAACTCCTCTCACTCCTGGATCTGTCTTTTTATTTACGTGCGTATACAAAGGTGTATAGTGCGAACTGTGCGATGCTACGTCTTTCAGTTTAACACTAAGTTAAAAAAAAAAAAGGAAAAAAAAAAAAAGTTGCGTCCAATTCAAGGACGAGGCCGGCTTGACAGGACAGAAATAAAGGAGGAAGAGATGAGTTTGCGAGTCGCTCAAGGCTTTCAAGGGCAGCTGCACTGCAGCAAACCTTCGCAGCCATGGAGGAAGCCATGCCTTGTCTCTTCCACCACTTGTTTCAGCAAAAATTATTCTACATGTTTTATATGTGTATGTAATTTCATTTTTGAAATAATGATGATAATGATAATAATACTACTACTAATAAAAAAAAAACTATGTTTGAAATGACCGTTGCGTTGTGGAAGTTATTGCGTCATGCAGTGAATTAAATGACGATGAGCTGCTCCAGAGGTCAGTTAGTAGTACACCTTCATTTCAGCAGGTCAGAAAATGGTCACGAGGAACATCGAGAGCAGGATCCATCTAGTGGCGTGAACGTTCCATTTTGTGATGCATTAAATAAAACCTCCCACCAGAGGGCAGCACTGTCATTATTCCCTACTTTGCCCCTGCTATCTGTCTATCTATCTATCTATCTATCTATCTATCTATCACACACACACACACACACACACACACACACACACACACACACACACACACGTGCATATATAGTCAAATTGGGGTCTAAACGTGTGTTAGTCTGTGAAGGCCTCCCAACCTTTTGAATCCTTATTGTTAAAATGTTATTTGCCTGCTTCCCTCCCTCTTTGATCACATGACTTCCACCCCCTACTGCAACCCTCCTCCCGCTCCCCCACCCACCACCCCTCCTTGAGAACATGTTGTGCACATTTGAAGGTGAGTCTCTGACAGAGCTTTGCAATGGACTTCAGGGTTAAGGACGTTCTGCACTCTGCACAGAAGTGTATGGATCCCTCTCTCTCTCTCTCTCTCTCTCTCTCTCTCTCTCTCTCTCTCTCTCTCTCTCTCTATGTCCCTCTGTGTGTGTGTGTGCTCGCGCGCCTTTGGGGGGTGTCACGTGATTCCTACTCGCATATTCCCCTGATTACAAACAGCTGGTGGTCTTGGTGTTCACCAGTAGGACAAAGACGCTGGCTGTGACATCAGCTGGATGTTTGGGGTTCAAATCGGCAACATTTCATCTCAATCGATGAACTTTTGCAAAAGACGTGTGTCCGCCGCATAAAGCACACACACACACACACACACACACACACACACACACACACACACACACACACCGAATGCTGCCAGTCAGGATTTACCCTGTGTTTATTTATTTTTTTTCATTGTGAACAATCAGTCCCAGGTTTGTGTCCCTTTAATTATTATCATATGGGTGTGGAGACATGACGTCTACTAGCCGCCTCTGGGCCATTGAGTGGAGGCGGTAGGGACCCTCACCCTGTCCTTAATATCTCTGTTGTAGCACTTGAGCATTCAAAGAAATCCTTTGTGCTTGTGCGGAGGTCCTGTGGTTTTTGTAAAGGAGAAGCCAAGGAGCAACAGTGGCAGCCTGGAATGCATGTTTTTTTTTTGTTTTTTTTTCCTGTAGAGATTCCAACAAACTCTAGTGATTAGTAGTCATGAAAGGGCGATAAAGGTTGTTTTTTGTTTTTTTCAACGGTGTGCAATGTCATTTGTTTCCCATGGAGGATCTGAAGACATTTAGGAATGCGTGCACGAGTTAGTCTTTGTGATAGGTGTAACTAATAACGCAAAGAACTCTGCTGCACTTGTGTGAATTTGTGACTTGTGGCCGCAAAAAAGTAAAAGACAAAAGCAAAAAAAACAACAAAAAAAAACCAAATAAACAAGAACAAAAGGGCTTATTGTGACTCCCTGACAGGTTTTAATGGCAGATTAAACTGAGCCAAGACTGGAACTCTTGCAGGGTCACTATTTACAAAACCACTATTATATTCAGGAGTGATGAGGATTTATGGAAATGTACAGTGTAAGTGTAAAAGTTCTGTCAGACTCTGGGACAATGTTTACATTTGCATTACATTTATATTTATTTGCACTGAGACAATCCCGCTGGACAGATCAGTGCAGAAGTGGATTGTTGTCTTTAGAACCAGTCCATTACCTAATCTATTCATCTATTCCAACACAGTTTTCTCTTCCAAGCATGACGTATATATATATTGTGTGTGTATATATATACATATATATATATATATATATATATATATGTATATATATACACACACACATATACATACATATATATGTATATATGGATACACACCCACACACACACACACACACACACACAAACACACGCACACACACATACATCCTGTTTTTAAGACACATTGACTGTGTCTGAGACCACACCAGCAAAAAACAAGGTAATTGTGCAGTAGCAGTCTTGTAATGCTACTGCAATTCATCCTCTTTGTTCTTTTAAGTACAAGCATAACAACTGCATCATGTCAGACATGTCCATGAAATGAAACGATTCAACATTTTAAGAGCAGCACAAAAAGTGCTTTGAGGCTGCCAGAGCGAATCGCTGCTCCTCGTGTGTAGGAGCCGGCCAGCACCGACCTGTTGGTGCTTCCCTCTGTCCCCTCTTTCCGCTCGACTCACTGAGCTGTTGTCCTCCTTGGTGGCTGAACAGAGGCGGCCCTCTGCTTTTCCCTCCCCTCCATCAATCTCTGTCATAAATCTGTCAGGCGGAGAGAAAAGGAACTGCTGAATACAGATTTGTCAGCAATTAATCTAACCTCCATTACGAGACTTGGATATTGTGTTCCCCACGCCGAACAATGAGCCGCTCTCACACGGAGCAGTGCGAGGCGTGCGTGATGCGTGTCTTGGTATAAACACATACCGTCAACTTCCTTGGATGTTCTTTCACATTTTATAGTGCTAATGAATACGAAACCTTATAAGGTCCACAATTTGGGACTGGGCTTTGTTATCACTCCTTTAAGTATTATTTGTTTGTTCAAGCATGTAGACTGTGTCTAAAACAGGACTGACAATAGGACACCATTAAATCAAAAAATTTCATTTGGCAGAGGATAATTAAAACCTTGTCAAACTCAGTAGTTGTAAGAAGGAACAAAAAAAATCACAGTACCTTATTATTTCAAATACAATGTTTTGCTCTTTTTTTTTTTTTTCCTGTTGTGCACAAACAGACACGTTGGGGTGATTTCTATCCACTTTTACAGGCTGAAACTAAGATCAAAATGATCAGACGAAGCCAGCAGAGCAGCTTCTCACAGTCATCACTTCAACCAAAGTTAACTGGAAAGCAGGGCTGTCATGTAACCTGCTTTTATTGGCCGGTTGCTTCGCTGCCGTCTGAACCATGTGACCATTAAATGGCTGCGACACATGTCAGTAAACTGGCACATCAACGGATTAGCACTTTTCTTTTTTTCAATAAAGGTGTTGCAACAGTATTTTAGTAAACTGGTTATGTTTTTCCTGTTGAAAAATGTTGAAAGAATAGATAAACACACACACACGCACTCACATCACTATAGTAAGAACAGCTGATATTAAGTAGTGGCAGTACTTAATGCTGTTGTTACCGTCTGTTATGTGAATTGTTTATTTGCCCTACTCCCTGTGTGTGAGGAAACAGCAAAGCTGTCATTTACAGCAGGGCCTTTGTACGGGCAACAATAATCTTAGAATTATTGTACTTACCTTTCAAATAACTTTGCCCTACATGAAAATATTCTTTTGAAGACCAGAATCACACCAGACATCAGAATTACAACTACTTACTCAGTGTTGTGGTGTGTTGTTGTTGTTGTTGTTGTTGTTGTTTTTGTGATGTGTGCAGCTCCTGGCAGCAGCGAATGTCATCTTATTTGGTGACAAGCTAAAGGGTCAGGTCATGATTCATAGACATTAAAACATGATTGTATATGGACATTGTTATTATTATTATTATTATTATTATTATTATTATTATTATTATTATTATTATTACTTACCTTGGCATGACACCTTGAGGTTTTTGTGAATATGAGCACTGTGCCACATGACAGAAAACAAACTGGGATTTGGTTGCTTGAATCATGGAACCATGTGAAGTTGCCTCATATCAGAAAAATACTTTTTTTTATTATAAATTGATCTGTTTCTTATTGTTCTATTAAGGACTGTTCATTACTACTGTAGTTCACAAACACAGCCTGGTCTTATGCTCCTGGAATCAGATACTTCTGGATAAGACTGGATACTTCTTCTGCAGAAAAGGAATTGGAAGTCAGTGGGACAGCAGCGTCACAGAGGCACAGACTGTGTGGTTGACTAATCAAGGCTCTGCCCTTGATGAGATGAAAGGTCATGGTAAGACCTACAATATGTAGCAAGTGTCTTCACGCATTGATTTTCAAAAGGACGTCATTGTCTGTCGATATGGTATTCGTTAGACCGGGATCCATCACATAACCAACAAGAATAGAACAGAATATTCAAGGTGTAATACTTCACATGCATCCAGTTTCTGTGTCTTCTGGTTTTCATTTAGTATGTATATTCACAAACAATATTATCCCCTATTTTATTATCTTTCACAATACCTAAAAATATATATTTCTAATATATCTATATATATTGACACCTGGTTCAAATGAAGGCATAATGATGTAATAAATGTACATCTGCCAATTAAGCTTTCCACATTAGTTATTTGCTAATATCAGCCAAAGGGTTCTTTAAAATGTGACACTGTCCTGTGCAGCAAATACAACAACTGTGCTGTTGCACGTATCTGCTGACGCACTGCTAAACGTAGCAACGGTTTATCTCTAGTGCAAGTTGAAACTAAACACAAACTAGAAACTGGAAACAAGCTGAGTGCAAAAGTTGAGAGCTGGGGAGGGGCGGGGCGGTATTTGGTCTTTTCTGAAAAATTAAATATTGCGTCACTCGTCCATTAGATATGAGGCCGTGACTGTGCTGACTTGGCCTTTGGGGGACAATATGCACATTTCCTGTGCTTCATACAAAGATTTCCTGTTCCTGTTTTGTCCTTTCTCTCCTTTGGTTGCTTCCTTTGTCCCATAATTCAGCCTTCACATCGTTTACTCTAAATGGGGATCTGTCGGGAAATGCAGCAGTAAAAAATTTTTTTTTTTTTAAATCCTTGTTAGAGAACAGAGGGTCTTATTATTATTATTTTACAATTACCTCTTAACAGACACACAAACTAAAGCCTTGAGCCTCACCTAAGACCTAGTTCTAAGCTGATCACTGACAGCAAGTCTTCACCCTCAAAAATACATTTGACGGGTTCTGAAATTGTGAAGAGCAGCAAAAATGTCCTTACAAACACAAAAATACATCCACATAATATCCTCCCTCAGGTCTGAAACCCACTTTAAATTGGCCAGTGTCCAAGTGTACACACACACACACACACACACACACACACACATACACACACACACACACACACCCTACCTTATTTGCAGATCACACACATCAGCTACTTTTGAGTGAATGTGGAGAA
>NW_027466067.1:605000-727500 GCF_046127955.1 Nelusetta ayraudi | reverse complement strand
AAAGAGAAATGGGTAGGGATAGAAGAATGCGCGTGGAAGGAACCCAGTCCAAGATTCCTTAAATGCTGTCAATAGTTGAAAGCATGTAGAAACTAGAACTTCATTCCATCACAGATTATAAGTTTACGAGAAAGTCACACAGAGTTTGAGGGCTGAGTCCTAAATAGAGTCAGTTTCAGTTACACACTCACACTTCTGGCTTGAATTCACAATTTTCACAGAGTGTGCAAGATAGACAGCCAGTTTTCATGTTGACCCCCGACCTCTGGCGCTGAGTCAGTATTCAATGCCCTCCCCCATGTATGTACGTACACACACACACACACACACACACACACACACACACACACACACACACACACACACACACTACCTTGTAGGGCACCTTCCAAATGCCCTTATTGTGAGCCCCTCGTTATTTTTAAAACGTGCCATTTACCATATAAATAAAGCTGATTGACAGTCAAGTTATATGTGGTATTTTACTCCAGCAGATGCACTGAGGGCCTGACTTAATAAGATCTCGGATAGTGTGCGCCTTGACTGCCTTCTAATCATGATCGCGGTCGTAATGCCTGGAGTACACAGGAGCACAAGAGTTTCTCTTTATAAAATCAGACTAATAAAAAATTATTCAAAGGTTTGGGTTCGTTCTTGCCGCGCAAATATATAGCTTTTGTGTTGCTGTTAGTATGGGACGAACATGTAGTAACGGTCGGTTGTACTGTGTTCTCGCAGTTATGTTCTGTTCTCCTTTTTGTTTGTTGTCATGGTGTTGGTGAACATTGCCTCGTGAAGGCAACACACCGTAATTGGCTAAGGTCAGGTGTGGGTGGTGCGAGTGTGGAAGTGTGGGAGAGTGAAACGTGAAAGCTAAAAAGAAAGGCAAGAAGCATTTTGTTTTGTTCTGGCGTATACAGCCCACAGTAGCCAGTAAAACAGGCTACTGTGAGCCTGTGTGGGCCCGTGTTCAGAAATAAATCAAGAAACTGTCAGACTTCTCCACACCGTGTGGCGGTTGGGGACATTACATTGGAGTCAGAAGGTTGTGAAGAGACTCGGCGAAGTCAATCCAGGGTCTGGCTGCCACTGAGGGGACGGAGAGTTGCTCTGCATCGGGACCGGTTGGCACCCTGCACGGGTTCCGCCACTCCAGTGGAGCCCAGCTCCAGTCTACAGGGCACCACGGACACTGCCTCTGGCCCCTCTCCTGCCCCCCATGGGTGCTCTGACACCTAACCATTCCTCCTGGGGTGGGTCCTGCAGGCTTTCAGTCTGTGCCTCCCGTGGGGACCACACGGCTGCAGAGAATGTCGAGGGACAGCAGATCTGGCTCTCCACCCAGGACATCCCTCTGAAGGTGGACGCTCCGAAGATGAACCCACGCTTCATTGGCCCCTACACCATTTCCAAAGTGGTCAATTGCTCCGCAGTATGTCTGACCCTCCCATCAACCTTCCTCTACCTGTCAAAGTGTCGCTGTCTTTTGTTTTTGTCACCATGTGCTGTCCCATGTGACTTACCACCTCCTTATTTGGGTAACTTCCTTTTTGTGATTTTCCCACCATTTTGGTGACTCACTTGATTCCCATCTTTAACAATCAGACTGACTATTTAAGCCCAGCCAGAGTAATCCTTCTTTGTCTGATCGTCAGCTCAAGTCCTTACATGTTCCTGACCTTTCGAGAAGCCAGTTATTCAGTTATTGCCGCGCTTGTTATGATCTTGCCCGTTTTGACCTCTGCCTGTTTTTGACCCCAGAACTTGCCAGCACATTCTAACCGTTAACTCTGCCTCAGTCTGCCTTGCTGCCCGTGTCTGACCCCTGCCTGTTTTGGACTCCATCTCTGCCTGCTGGATTTGAAAGAAAGATGAAAACACAGAGCTCTGATTGCCGCTGATCTGCTTGTGGTTCCTGAATCGTACCGTGACACAGATGAAGTATGCTGACGATACAATTTTCCTGTCCCTGCTCTCAGGTCCTTCACATCATCACGGATCAGCTCTACAGGAGTTTGTGGAGTGATGTGACAACTCATGTCTTGAGTTTAATGTAAGTAAAAACCAAAGAGATGGTAGCGACCTTTTCCAACAGGCAGAGAGAGCTGGCCGCTGCATCCACCACCTCAATCAACGAGAAGCTAGCCAAGCTAGTGGAGGAGTACAGGTACCTGGGCACCATCTAAATTTTCTTCTAACGAGGAGATCATCAGAAAATGTCACCAGCGGCAGTATCTCCTTAGGAAATGCAGTTCCTTCGGAGTCAGCAAAAACATCCTGCTCACCTTCTAAGATCATTGGACTTCCAACAAGACCCCTTTCCACCATCTGTGAACAACAAACACTCCGGTTGGCCAACAGCATCATGCAGGAGCCCTCGCATGCTCTACACTCCGCCTTTGATTGGCTTCCCTCAGGACGTCGACTCCATTGTGCCTGCTACAGGCCACAGAGGAGGAAAGCTACCTTTGTGTCTCCCAAACCTTTGCACTGTGTATTTACTTACATTTTTGCACTTGCGATTTTTGCACTAATCCTGTCCTGTGTAACACTGCTGCTCGATGTGCCTTTTAATTGCCCCTTGGGTACAAATAAAGTCTTTTTGAATTTGAATGAAAATTTGACAGAGGGGCCAGAGCAGATGGATGGAGTGTTTTGGTGACCCACCTTATGTATGATGAAATACATTTTTTGACTTGCTACTATTAGTATCACGTTTTCAAGTTCAGTGGCCCCAATTAAAAATCTTAAGGAGCCACATATGAACCCCCGGTCTGTAGTTTGCCCATGACAAAGTGGGATGATATGATGTGTTTTTGGTTCAGGGAAGCTAAAATGCACAAGAGAGTATTTATGTTCAGCTTAAAAAAAATAGGGGGAAAAGTGACTTTAAACAAACAGATGGTTTTGCTGAATTGAAACAATAGAAGATGTTATTTATCAGTGCACATATGTGTGAGATTCTCCACATAGCTCAGTATCAGCGCTGGATGGGCTTGAAGCAGACTGCAGTCTGGTATGTGCTGCTCGTCAGGAGGCGTGGTGCGCCTTCACTCATCCTCTGGTGCTCTCACCTCCTCTGTCTCTGTCTGATCCCCCCCCCCCACCCCCCCCGTGACTGTTTCAGACTATAGGATCCAGCTGTGAGCTTGTTAAAACCCTCTGGAACGTCGCTAAAGAGGCAGCGTGGCCTGCGAATGGCTTCAATCGGGCCTCTGGCAATGCCCCCCAAAAACTGCTTGTTGAAGAATACAAGATGAGATGTGAAACTTGAAAAGATGGAGAAACTCAGCAGCAGCAACAACGCACAAGCAGAGGTTTAATCTGTCCCAAAGGTTGCAATGACAAATTGACGCGTCATGGGAATGTCTTACTTCCCGTTTTCATTCAATAACACTTAACACGTGATGCATCTCAGACCTTCAAGGTTGTCGTAAGTGCTTCCAGCACGATAGTTTAACCTCTAAACAGATTTTTAAAGTCTATGTTTTGTCCTCATTGGAGTACTTGGATTTTTAAGAGGAACTGCTTTGACTGCAATAGATTTTTAATGCCACAGGGCAAGGGTACTTCCAGTAGTTAAAACATGCTAGGTACCAGTTCTGCTGTGCTGTGTTCTATCAAACACAACACAGCAGAACTGGTTGTATTTTTCAGCTTCAGCTCACTTTACAGACATAGCACAAAAAATAAGTAATATGTGCTTGCAATGATTTCTCAACTGCAACAATGCTGCTCGGCAATACATTTTAAATGTTGAAAACTGTTGTAGTCCCGTTCTTCTAGACATATTTGCGAAAGTAAGAAGCATGCATTTGCTGATAACCAGCAAAGCTGAGTGTGTGAATTGAGCCCCTGAACCATATAAAAACACCAGACCTTCTCTGCCAACACCAAACAGTGACAGCTGTTTGTTGGGTTTGTTTGTGGAATTTATTAACTTTACATTAAACATCACCAGCACACCCAGGCTGATCCCACACATGATCAATGGGGCTGAGGTCAAGACTGCTGGCAGGTTCACATTCTGGAGGTAGACTCTGCAAGCACCCAAGCATCATCATCCTGGTGGATGGAGTTCAGTCCCAGCCTGTGGTTGCAGAGTCTCAACGCAATACCTGTCTGGAGGATGAGAACATTAGATTCACCTCAATCAGAGAGTAGAAGGCACATCGTCACCTCCCCCAGGATAATGAGGAGGAGACATCTATCACTTGTTGCTGAGAGAGAAACGTCCTCACATCTCCCGCATTCCTGCAAACCTTGGTGTGTTGGCTGCGCAAATACATGAAGCTGATAAGTTGAGAGGTTCGAAAAGACACAACCTGAGGGGACAACGGGGAGACAAGGGCAGCCTCAAGTTCACTGGCTGCCTCTTTTCATACAAACAAATTGTGACAGGTCCTTTAAAATGATGTTTGTTTTTACATTTGTTTTTTCTTTTTACTTTAAAAAAAAACAAACAGTTTTATTGTCATGTTTTCCACATATTTTTTTTAATTGATGTTTTGCAGTGACAGTAGCAAGTAAATATTGCTAAGCTGAAAATAGATTAAGTCTTTGTTTTATTTTGTGTAAATTGCGGTTTTCTTTGAGAACAAATATTCTTCATACTATGTTTGTCATCTACAAGACAAAAGGACTTGTGGAAGACAAAAAAGAATAAGAAGAGATGTAGAAAGAAGAATGTAAAATACAAGTGCTGACGGACCTCCACATTAAAATTCACATTTGGATATTTGTACAGCTTGTCAAAAATTCTGCCTGGCTCTGCAGACTCACACTTGTAACATGACATGTAACTCTGAAAGTATGTAATTGCTAGTCCTGTGAGCATTATTTTGTATCTTTACAACAAAAATGTATTAAGATGCAATTAGATGACAGACATTGAATGTATAAACGTGTCATAAAAGAATGAATAACATGCAACAAATCGATGATGCACTGCTATTCAAATTCTCTACATACTGAAATGTGTATTATTGTCCCTTAAGGAAACACTGATGGCAGAACAGCATTCCTCTTCCCGTCCATTAGGTGTGCAGCAAATATCCTAAACAATAACTCTGACTTTCTCTGGCGACTGTGTGAGTGACTTATGAGTTGCAGCATCTTTAAGTGACGTTGCAAAAGCTTCTCGTGGTAAATGAGTGTTTACCTGGCTACCAGGAAGTCCGCGTTCTCACAAAATATACATGAAAGTGACAAATAGCTTTGAAAGCAAACACAAACACAAACTCTCACAGCCTTGTTTTACGAACGCTTCATTCGGGATCGCCAGGGAGATTTGGAAATTATTCAGGGTTTAGCTGCAGTCGTTACCCTGCTGTGTTTGTCCACAGCCTTTAAAACTGATCCATTAGGACCCGGCGCCAAACACTGTGTCTGACCAGCGACACAACACAGATGGCCTCGCTTGGCTTTCACACACATTCAGACTCAGAATGTCCACACTGATGATGACCCAGGACCAGCAGTTGTAAAAGCTCGTAAGAAAAAAAGTAGACAACATTTCTGCTCAGAATGGTCAGAGAAGCAGAGAACCACCGTGAGAATGTGCAGGAGGAGGAGATACACCAACTACAAGTACTGACACATTTAACCAGGAAAAACCTTCGTACCCTGTTTAGCCTCCCCGCTGGTCACATAGGGTAGGCTATTTGAAAAAATGTAATGATGTAAATGTTGATTTCATTTTGCTATTTGGACCTCATAAGATGTTGCAGTCCAGGCCTGAATAGACAGGAATACATAAGGAATGCATAATAATACATAGAGACGCAATATTAGCACTGCATTATTTCTGAGAGATGAAATTTATATAACTTGATGAGGAAAAGAGAAATGGGCTGAAATAGAGACCGTGTCTATTTCAATCAGCCCATTAATGATTGAAATAGAACAATTGGGTTCACATAATGGAATGATAAAATCACTTTGGGTAAATAAAATTATTTCAAGAAAAGATGAAAAAAAGCTTGAAGGTAGCAACAAGTGAATCTGTGACCTGCAAAACAAACCAAAGGAAATTTCTGCAAACCTCCAAACTGTCCATGGAAAATGCGCAAATAGAAGAAACAATACACACTGTCGCCACCAATTGTAAAAGAAACTATAATATAAAACTATATATATATATATGTATATATATATATACATATACACTTTTTTTTTCAGGAGATAACAGCGCTGGACCAAAGGAAAACTTTGTTAATGACTCATAAAACTCAAGTGCACTAACAGCAGCAGGAGGCAGCAGGTTACCTGGTTACTGCAGCAGGAATTCTATTGGACAACGGCTGTACAGCGCTAGACAGAGACCCCCGGTGGAGCGTTCTGTGTCTACTGGTGTTGATGTTAGTGTGGTTTCACAACAAATGTGTAGCTCTGTTGGCAGATGGTGGTGAGCTCCACTATCACGAAAATGCATGTGAAGATGGTACATCCACTAAAGTCAGTGGTCAGGGTACTGTAAACGGCAATCTTGACATTTATCCATGCACATGCTTACTCACACACACACACACACACACACACACACACACACACACACACACTGCTGCAGGGAACCTGTTCATTTTAACCAGTCACAGATGCCCACACTGGTGTTGTCCTTTGAAATAGACCTTGAGTGATGCGTTCAGGGGGTTTGGGAATAAAACCCACAACCTCTGTAGGTGACTTATCCACCCTGCAGAGCACAGCTGGAACAGCATGGGATTGGCAGAGGTGAGGAGGTTTTTACACACTTTCAGTTTCTCTTACCCAGAACTTCCAAAGACTTAATGCTTTTATATAACATTCCCAACTTTTTTTTTCTTTTTTTTTCTTTTTTATTACAGCGAAGCACTACTTGAATACGGGCTTCAAGTGAAGCAAAGTAAAACAAAGTCAAGCTGAGCAAAATTCCTCCAGTTCAGTTTCCTCTTCATTTTCATCTTTAAATCCAATTCAAGTCACTGGGCAACATGTGAAAATGCACAGTTCTAAAATGACTCACCAAAAGTGGAGCATAATTTACTAATAACACCTGCGCAACATCAAGTCCAACATGAAGCTCCTGCAGAGGCCCACCTGTATCTGAAAGGGCACCCGTACCCTCAAAGGTCATGAAGTTTAGTTTAGCCTAATGGATATGAATGGTAGACAAGACTGTATTGTGCTCCTATCCTGGACAAGCACGCTTTTCCCACAGAGCTGAAATGCACACGTGTGTGTGTGTGTGTGTGTGTGTGTGTGTGTGTGTGTGTGTGTGCGCGCGCGCGCACGCATGTGTGTGTGTTTGTGTGTGTGCATGTGTGGACAACCACTCCTACTTATGGTTTTCCCACAGTGCTCGGCACTCCTGGGGGAGTAAATTGCAGTAATCCAGGGCAGCGAACTCACTCGCAGCAATTACACCAACGGCTCAGGAACCAACCCACACACACACACACACACACACACACACACACACAAACACACACACATGTGCTCCTGTCATAACATACTGTACGCATGCATTCATTTGCTTGGCAGTGGAGAACAGGGCACTGACATACGTCTCTACGCACTCACTTTCACCCTTCACAGTCTTTACTAGCCTCCCAGCCCCACCCCCTACACTGCCATACTTCGATGCATGTACAAACAGACACATGAACATACGCAAACACACACACACACACACACTCTCACACACACACACACACACACATGCGTGCAGTTTGGAGGAGCCATCGGCCTGTCAACACCGCAGCAAATTAACTGACATCAAACACCGGTGAGCACAGGCTTAGACATGTAGGGGACACAGTCTCACTGGAGGAGGAGGGGAAGGTGGGTGGGGGGGTGGAGGGGGAGGGGCCAAGGTGGAAAATAGGTCGGTTGGTGGGCAGGAGAGGGGGTTGGGGGGGCGGGGAACCTGGTGAACGTAAAAAGGAGCAGTTGGCAGGAAACCTGCTAGCGATAGAGATGCTAAATGCAAAGTGCAAACAAACCTTTGTGACCCTGGTGATGAGAAACATCCCATGTGGAAAATATAGACATAAATCTTATAATAAAAATTTGTATACCCTTTGTGTGAAACTTGTATGTAAAGCAGACAACAGTGAAGCCAGATATAAGATCCTTTGTAAATTTGAACAAAATTAAACTTGTATGGTGTTGGTATTTATCAAAAGAATATAAAATGTAATATCAAACCTATATAAGTTGGGCAATCATAAGGGTAACTTAACTGTTGCAAATATAATAGAAAATACTTCCAAATTTTACCGTGTGAGACATTTAAATAAACAACATGATTTGACCATGCAATTACAGGGACATGCATGATTGACAGGTTTGCAACTCATAATGACAATGGACTGTTTTTTTGCTTGTTTGTTTTTTGACAAGTCAAGCACTTTTGCAATTATATCCAATAATATTATTTCCATTCTTCTTCGAGAAATATTTTTAATTTTGCACAAGATCAGCAGATTACATTAGAATCAGTACAGAAACACAAAATCAATAACTCCATCTTCACATTTAATGGACACACAATCATTTACAGTAACACGTATTCTGTAACCGACAAACAATTGAGCTGGACTGTTGGCACTGTGTGAACATACATGATCTAACTATCAGAGTGGCATTTATAGCTTTGAGTGTTTCTTCCAGAGACTGTGAAGAACCAATGTACTTTGCACAAACTCCACAGTAATGGTGTCGTTCGAACTGATGTGTAATATCAGCTCATGGTTCCTCCAGAAAATATTTGCTTGTTGGAACTGCACTGGTCAGAGCAGAGAGCAATTTGAGCAGTTTCAGCAGGTCTTCCATGAATACACCTGTTGCGTTGCATATCAATGCAAAGGAGAGAATCGAGATGTTTTGCCCTTCCGTTAGTAGAGCAAAGTAGATGATGTCCACTCCTGACATCATCTACTTCTCAAGGGACATTGTCCTGAATGATAGAAAAGAAACTGATCAGGTTTCACTTGTTTTACACATAGCCTTATTTTTGGCAGACCGCACTCTGCATGGAAAATACACAGAGGCTACAACACAAGAGACAGAAAAAAGAAGCTGATAACACATACTATAACATCGACTAGGTCATAACGTAACATGGTGATGTAGAACTGCTCGAGTACGAAGCAGTTTGTCATTAAATCCGTTTGTTAGTATTCTTTCTTCTTTTGTTCTTTGGCACTCGTTGTTATGAGGCAACCCGTGACTTTAACGAACTGCTGAAGGGAAATGAACCTGCAGAGCTGACAGAGGGTATCAGTCCGTCCTCAAAAATATCAGGATGATTCAGATGACACAGATCCAGATGAGACTCACATTCTGACCCAGCCATTGCAAGTCAAGGTGACATCTATTTGTTAACTATTTCGAGGTTCGCATATTTTTCAGTTGTGCCATGTAAATACAGTGTCAGATCTTCTTTTCCCTTTCTCGCGCTCTCTCTCTCCAGATCTACAAAGGGCCAGATCCACAAAGAATGCAGAGCAGTGGTAAATTGCAGCGCTTTTTGCAGCAACTTTACAGCCATAATCTCCGCCACCTTTGCGTCGTATTCCACAAAGGTTGTTTTTTTTGCTAATGATATGCAGGCGCAGAAATGCCCAGATGAGGCACCTGAGGAGTCAGAAGCGCAAATTGCGCTCTGGTAACCTGACCACGCGATAGATTGTCAGATATAACGTGCACACTTCAATCACCAGAAGTTGATTTTCTGATGGAACACTAATATTTTTGTTGTTGTCGAATAACATGCATATCGGCTTTCTCGCAAAAACTCACGCCAAGACAAGAGACAGTCGCACACGACTCCCCAAACATCCCCACAGCCCCAACACAGTACACGCACCTTTCCCAGGGCTCTGTTGCCCTCCTGAAGGGGATGCATAACATGTTCCCTCCATAATAACAGCAACATAAACATTAACAAACTGTGGAACACACACAAAACTGAACACATATCCGGAATGTTACAGTATGAATACAAGTGTGGTTGAAGAACAAACCCAAACCTTTGAATCATTTTAATTCAATTAAAAAAAAAGTCCGATTTTTCAACTGCGGTCAGGATCAGAAGGCAGCCAACATTTTTGTGTTATTGTGTTATATATTTTACGGTTACCGCCACCTGAGTGCTATTTGTAGTTGTTTGGTGGCTGATCTGATCGAGTAAATGCTGGTTTCAACTGTAAGTGAATTTATAACTTATCAATATTTCACCACTTTTCACGTGTACGTCGCCTCTGTGTTTCAATCCTCTCTATTTTCCTCCTGAGTTTTCTCTGTTTATTACAAGCGCACAGTGCCCTGAGTGAGCTTATATTTTGGGGTGGATGTGTCAGTTGAAAGAAGACACATGGTCAACTTGTGTCTGCGCTTTAATATTGAATACAGATGGAGGTGCATTTGTTTAATCACTTCTATTTTATAAAGTTCTTGTAATTTCCTGAGTTCGACAAATCAATTTTGTCACCTTTAAATGTTTCGCCAGCTTTTGTTCCCTCCATCCCATTGTGTGTGTGTGTGTGTGTGTGTTCGTGTGTGTGTGTGTGTGTGGAGACGGGGAGGGGGTGGGCGAGTGATAAGAGGAGGAGGCCGCAATGACAAAAACACAGTGAGAACACAAAGGCAGCAAAGCAATCCAAAACACAACTGTGCGACAAAGCTCAGTGCTTTGTTCTGTGGTCGAGGGGAACAAAATGAAAACACAACCCGCAAGGAAAGTTTTGTAAAACACTAACAGAGATATCGAATGTCACACACAGTCACGATGGTGAAGTTCAGTTTTGGTTTGCTTATCTGGCATGGTGTTGGAAGCTTGACTTTTTGCAGGCAGGCGTACATTACAAATCACAGTGTGCACCTCCCAAAATTTTTTTAGTAGAATCTACAATGCAACGCCTTGAAAAAAAAAAAAAAAACCTTCAAAAATCAAAAGACTTCTAGCACGAAACAATGAGTCACAGAAAAACAATGGGGCAACACGTGCCCTGTTTCTTTCTCCTCCTCCTCCTCCTTCTCCACCTCTTTATCCTCTTCCTCCTCCTCCACCTCTTTATCCTCCTCCTCCTCCTCCTCATTCCTTCTGCCCGTCTGAACTGTGATAACACATTAATTCAGCCTTTATACTTTAGCAGAGCGTTGGAGGCTCCAGCTGCATCACATCTCCTCCTCTTTCTCTCACTGCACAGCTGGATCTCCTCACTCTGTTGTGCACACAGGATGGTGGTGGTGTGGTCGTGGGGGGGGGGGGGGGGCATAGATACTTTGTACTTATGTCGAGCCAGAGATTGTGCCTTTGGTTCAATCTGTTTATGATGCAGGTTGTGTTATGTTGTGCGTCGGCTTCGGGGTTTGTGGTTAAAGTTAACATGTTTGCACACCTTAAAGGCCTCCAGCACAATATGTGTGTGTGTGTGTGTGTGTGTGTGTGTGTGTGTGTGTGTGTGTGTGCATGCGTGATTCCAAAGACAGAGACTCCCCCACCCCCCAAAAGGATTTGACATGTTTGTTTTAAAAGAGTCATTTTCCCGCCTTGAAGTTGTTTTTATTGGCTTCTCAGACATCAAGCTACACTGTTTATAGGATGCGGGAACTTGGCTTCATGTTGGACATGTCATAAAATATCTCACGTGTCATTCGGCTACGGGATTTCAAGAGAGGTTTTATTGGGCATGAAGCAGGCACACAAACACACACACAGGGCCAGATCCACAAAGAATGGGCTGCAGAGATAAATTGTGCCACTTTATGCGGTGACTTTGCGGCTTTTTAGCTAATGATATTAAATATATTTAAATATATTCAAATGAGTCTGTCGCAGGCCAGCCGCTACGTGCCCCTCGGCGCATTTTCCTCTGCTTTTCACGTTTACGTCCGCTCTGTGGTTAGGACGCACTGATTTTGGTGCTATTTGCACAGATTTTCAATGGCTTTGTGGATCTGGCCCGCAGTTCCTTCAACGTAATAGCCCCTGGAAGACTTAGCATGGCTGCTAATGGAATACATGATCTCCTTAGATCACTCCGGTGCGCTCGCCTGCTCACAGATACGTGCACGGCTTTTGCACACCTACACACTGCTCCCTTCCACAGTGACACACGCACGGGTTCGCCATTCGCACTTGGCCACCCAGGAGCGGCTCTGCCTCCTCGGAAGGAAACCTGTTTTCTCTGTAACAGAAGCCGAGCAGTTACAGCTGATGGATTAGCCAGCCGTGTTGTAATGAGCATTCGCTGTCTGGGTATCACTTTGTACCCCCTCCGTCCGAACCTCCCCTTCCTCCTCACCTACCTTAACAGGCACACGCGCACACACACTCACTCCCACACACGGTATCAACTTGTCCCAAGTTCAAATTAACATGCGTGGCACAGTGCTCCTCGCCTGCTGGCAGGTCGTTGTAATGTGGCAATTGAGCTTCACTTGACCTCTGGCTGACCTCTAATCTGCTAAGATTGAGGAAGACAAAATGTGTGGATGCTCTCCAATTAATACAGAAACGTCCACCACTATTTGATTAATTTTAAGTAAAAGGAAAAACAACGGTGCAAGTTTACTGATGTATTATAAGAACTGGATACCGGACTGGCAATATGGCGGCACGCTAATTCTTTTCCAGTGGCCACTCAAGGTACTGCAGCTAAAAAAAAAAACATCTGGCCCAAAAACCAGGAAAAATTCGCTGAGGCACAAGTAGCAGCAGAGCTGCACCAGACTCATTTGAATATATTTAAATTAGTCATTTCGCGGAAAATGACGCCCCCTTCTGTGCAAATATGCCACATTAGAAACCATCCACAAAGACTTTGCGCTCACGTCTGCATGTACTTTGACAGACAGAAACAACACCAGCCAAAACCAGGCACAATTTCGTCCGTCAAAGTGTTTCTGGTGTCACAGCGACTCGCTCCTCCCTGAGGAGCTGATGATGAGGTGTGTATATGAAGAAAAATATCATACTCACACACACCTTATCAGACATAAAATAAATGTTTTTATTTATTTAGAACGCAATTGATAAGTTACAAGTTCACTTACACATCTGACACACACGGACAAAGTTGAAATTTTACCCCATAGACTTGCATTGAATTAGGGTTAGCGATAAGCCTGAAATAAGGGTTAGGGTTAGAGTTGGGTTCCTCAAGTACTAGAAGCCCCAAATTTGGTGTGGGCACTTCTTGGGGGCTCCTGAAGAAAAAGCAAGTGGCCCAATGTCTCGAGGACAAAGTTGAAATTTCACCCCATAGACTTGCATTGAATTAGGGGTAGCGATAAGCCTGAAACTAGGGTTAGGGTTAGGGTTAGGGTTCCTCAAGTACTAGAAGCCCCAAATTTGGTGTGGGCGCTTCTTGGGGGCTCCTGGTGAAAAAGCATGTGGCCCCATGTCTCTAGGACAAAGTTGAAATTTCACCCCATAGACTTGCATTGAATTAGGGTTGGCGATAAGCCTGAAACTAGGGTTAGGGTTCCTCAAGTACTAGAAGCCCCAAATTTGGTGTGGGCGCTTCTTGGGGGGTCCTGATGAAAAAGCAAGTGGCCCCATGTCTCTAGGACAAAGTTGAAATTTCACCCCATAGACTTGCATTGAATTAGGGTGAGCGATAAGCCTGAAACTAGGGTTAGGGTTAGGGTTAGGGTTATGGTTCCTCAAGTACTAGAAGCCCCAAATTTGTTGTGGTTGCTTCTTGGGGGCTCCTGATGAAAAAGCATGTGGCCCCATGTCGATAGGACAAAGTTGAAATTTCACCCCATAGACTTGCATTGAATTAGGGTTGGCAATAAGCCTGAAACTAGGGTTAGGGTTAGGGTTCCTCAAGTACTAGAAGCCCAAAATTTGGTGTGGGCGCTTCTTGGGGGCTCCTGATGAAAAAGCAAGTGGCCCCATGTCTCTAGGACAAAGTAGAAATTTCACCCCATCGACTTGCATTGAATTAGGGTTAGCGATAAGCCTGAAACTAGGGTTAGGGTTAGGGTTAGGGTTATGGTTCCCAAAGTACTAGAAGCCCCAAATTTGGTGTGGGCGCTTCTTGGGGGCTCCTGATGAAAAAGCAAGTGGCCCCATGTCTCTAGGACAAAGTTGAAATTTCACCCCATAGACTTGCATTGAATTAGGGTTAGCGATAAGCCTGAAACTAGGGTTAGGGTTAGGGTTAGGGTTCCTCAAGTACTAGAAGCCCCAAATTTGGTGCGGGCGCTTCTTGGGGGCTCCTGGTGAAAAAGCATGTGGCCCCATGTCTCTAGGACAAAGTTAAAATTTCACCCCATAGACTTGCATTGAATTAGGGTTGGCGATAAGCCTGAAACTAGGGTTAGGGTTCCTCAAGTACTAGAAGCCCCAAATTTGGTGTGGGCGCTTCTTGGGGGCTCCTGATGCTAAAGCACGTGGCCCCATGTCTCTAGGACAAAGTTGAAATTTCACCCCATAGACTTGCATTGAATTAGGGATAGCAACAAGCCTGAAACTAGGGTTAGGGTTAGGGTTAGGGTTCCTCAAGTACTAGACGCCCCAAATTTGGTGTGGGCGCTTCTTGGGGGCTCCTGATGATAAAGCAAGTGGCCCCATGTCTCTAGGACAAAGTTGAAATTTCACCCCATAGACTTGCATTGAATTAGGGTTAGCGATAAGCCTTAAACTAGGGTTAGGGTTATGGTTAGGGTTCCCCAAGTACTAGAAGCCCCAAATTTGGTGTGGACGCTTCTTGGGGGCTCCTGATGAAAAAGCAAGTGGCCCCATGTCTCTAGGACAAAGTTGAAATTTCACCCCATAGACTTGCATTGAATTAGGGTTAGCGATAAGCCTGAAACTAGGGTTAGGGTTAGGGTTCCTCAAGTACTAGAAGCCCCAAATTTGGTGTGGGCGCTTCTTGGGGGCTCCTGATGAAAAAGCAAGTGGCCCCATGTTTCTAGGACAAAGTTGAAATTTCACCCCATAGACTTGCATTGAATTAGGGTTGGCGATAAGCCTGAAACTAGGGTTAGGGTTAGGGTTAGCTGAAATTAGGGTTATGGTTCCGGGGTTCCTCGAGTACTACAAGTCCCAAATTTGGCATGGCCGCTTCTTGGGGACTCCTGATGATAAAGCAAGTGGCCCCATGTCGATAGGACAAAGTTGAAATTTCACCCCATAGACTTGCATTGAATTAGGGTTAGCGATAAGCCTTAAACTAGGGTTAGGGTTATGGTTAGGGTTCCCCAAGTACTAGAAGCCCCAAATTTGGTGTGTGCGCTTCTTGGGGGGTCCTGATGAAAAAGCAAGTGGCCCCATGTCGATAGGACAAAGTTGAAATTTCACCCCATAGACTTGCATTGAATTAGGGTTGGCGATAAGCCTGAAACTAGGGTTAGGGTTAGGGTTAACTGAAATTAGGGTTAGGGTTCCTCAAGTACTAGAAGCCCCAAATTTGGTGTGGGCGCTTCTTGGGGGCTCCTGATGATAAAGCAAGTGGCCCCATGTCTCTAGGACAAAGTTGAAATTTCACCCCATAGACTTGCATTGAATTAGGGTTAGCGATAAGCCTGAAACTAGGGTTAGGGTTAGGGTTCCTCAAGTACTAGAAGCCCCAAATTTGGTGTGGGCGCTTCTTGGGGGCTCCTGATGATAAAGCAAGTGGCCCCATGTCTCCAGGACAAAGTTGAAATTTCACCCCATAGACTTGCATTGAATTAGGGTTAGCGATAAGCCTGAAACTAGGGTTAGGGTTAGGGTTAGGGTTCCTCAAGTACTAGAAGCCCCAAATTTGGTGTGGGCGCTTCTTGGGGGCTCCTGATGAAAAAGCAAGTGGCCCCATGTCGATAGGACAAAGTTGAAATTTCACCCCATAGACTTGCATTGAATTAGGGTTGGCGATAAGCCTGAAACTAGGGTTAGGGTTAGGGTTAGCTGAATTTAGGGTTAGGGTTCCTCAAGTACTAGAAGCCCCAAATTTGGTGTGGGCGCTTCTTGGGGGCTCCTGATGATAAAGCAAGTGGTCCCATGTCTCTAGGACAAAGTTGAAATTTCACCCCATAGACTTGCATTGAATTAGGGTTGGCGATAAGCCTGAAACTAGGGTTAGGGTTAGGGTTAGCTGAAATTAGGGTTATGGTTCCGGGGTTCCTCGAGTACTACAAGTCCCAAATTTGGCATGGCCGCTTCTTGGGGGCTCCTGATGATAAAGTAAGTGGCCTCATGTCTCTAGGACAAAGTTGAAATTTCACCCCATAGACTTGCATTGAATTAGGGTTAGCGATAATCCTGAAACTAGGGTTAGGGTTAGGGTTAGGGTTCCTCAAGTACTACAAGTCCCAAAATTTGGTGTGGGCGCTTCTTGGGGGCTCCTGATGAAAAAGCAAGTGGCCCCATGTCTCTAGGACAAAGTTGAAATTTCACCCCATAGACTTGCATTGAATTAGGGTTGGCGATAAGCCTGAAACTAGGGTTAGGGTTAGCTGAAATTAGGGTTAGGGTTCCTCAAGTACTAGAAGCCCAAAATTTGGTGTGGGCGCTTCTTGGGGGCTCCTGATGAAAAAGCAAGTGGCCCCATGTCTCTAGGACAAAGTTGAAATTTCACCCCATAGACTTGCATTGAATTAGGGTTGGCGATAAGCCTGAAACTAGGGTTAGGGTTAGGGTTAGCTGAAATTAGGGTTATGGTTCCGGGGTTCCTCGAGTACTACAAGTCCCAAATTTGGCATGGCCGCTTCTTGGGGACTCCTGATGATAAAGCAAGTGGCCCCATGTCGATAGGACAAAGTTGAAATTTCACCCCATAGACTTGCATTGAATTAGGGTTAGCGATAAGCCTTAAACTAGGGTTAGGGTTATGGTTAGGGTTCCCCAAGTACTAGAAGCCCCAAATTTGGTGTGGACGCTTCTTGGGGGCTCCTGATGAAAAAGCAAGTGGCCCCATGTCTCTAGGACAAAGTTGAAATTTCACCCCATAGACTTGCATTGAATTAGGGTTAGCGATAAGCCTGAAACTAGGGTTAGGGTTAGGGTTAGGGTTCCTCAAGTACTAGAAGCCCCAAATTTGGTGTGTGCGCTTCTTGGGGGGTCCTGATGAAAAAGCAAGTGGCCCCATGTCGATAGGACAAAGTTGAAATTTCACCCCATAGACTTGCATTGAATTAGGGTTGGCGATAAGCCTGAAACTAGGGTTAGGGTTAGGGTTAGCTGAAATTAGGGTTAGGGTTCCTCAAGTACTAGAAGCCCCAAATTTGGTGTGGGCGCTTCTTGGGGGCTCCTGATGATAAAGCAAGTGGCCCCATGTCGATAGGACAAAGTTGAAATTTCACCCCATAGACTTGCATTGAATTAGGGTTGGCGATAAGCCTGAAACTAGGGTTAGGGTTAGGGTTAGCTGAAATTAGGGTTATGGTTCCGGGGTTCCTCGAGTACTACAAGTCCCAAATTTGGCATGGCCGCTTCTTGGGGGCTCCTGATGATAAAGTAAGTGGCCTCATGTCTCTAGGACAAAGTTGAAATTTCACCCCATAGACTTGCATTGAATTAGGGTTAGCGATAATCCTGAAACTAGGGTTAGGGTTAGGGTTAGGGTTCCTCAAGTACTACAAGTCCCAAAATTTGGTGTGGGCGCTTCTTGGGGGCTCCTGATGAAAAAGCAAGTGGCCCCATGTCTCTAGGACAAAGTTGAAATTTCACCCCATAGACTTGCATTGAATTAGGGTTGGCGATAAGCCTGAAACTAGGGTTAGGGTTAGCTGAAATTAGGGTTAGGGTTCCTCAAGTACTAGAAGCCCAAAATTTGGTGTGGGCGCTTCTTGGGGGCTCCTGATGAAAAAGCAAGTGGCCCCATGTCTCTAGGACAAAGTTGAAATTTCACCCCATAGACTTGCATTGAATTAGGGTTGGCGATAAGCCTGAAACTAGGGTTAGGGTTAGGGTTAGCTGAAATTAGGGTTATGGTTCCGGGGTTCCTCGAGTACTACAAGTCCCAAATTTGGTGTGGACGCTTCTTGGGGGCTCCTGATGAAAAAGCAAGTGGCCCCATGTCTCTAGGACAAAGTTGAAATTTCACCCCATAGACTTGCATTGAATTAGGGTTAGCGATAAGCCTGAAACTAGGGTTAGGGTTAGGGTTAGGGTTCCTCAAGTACTAGAAGCCCCAAATTTGGTGTGTGCGCTTCTTGGGGGGTCCTGATGAAAAAGCAAGTGGCCCCATGTCGATAGGACAAAGTTGAAATTTCACCCCATAGACTTGCATTGAATTAGGGTTGGCGATAAGCCTGAAACTAGGGTTAGGGTTAGGGTTAGCTGAAATTAGGGTTAGGGTTCCTCAAGTACTAGAAGCCCCAAATTTGGTGTGGGCGCTTCTTGGGGGCTCCTGATGATAAAGCAAGTGGCCCCATGTCGATAGGACAAAGTTGAAATTTCACCCCATAGACTTGCATTGAATTAGGGTTAGCGATAAGCCTGAAACTAGGGTTAGGGTTAGGGTTCCTCAAGTACTAGAAGCCCCAAATTTGGTGTGGGCGCTTCTTGGGGGCTCCTGATGATAAAGCAAGTGGCCCCATGTCTCCAGGACAAAGTTGAAATTTCACCCCATAGACTTGCATTGAATTAGGGTTAGCGATAAGCCTGAAACTAGGGTTAGGGTTAGGGTTAGGGTTCCTCAAGTACTAGAAGCCCCAAATTTGGTGTGGGCGCTTCTTGGGGGCTCCTGATGAAAAAGCAAGTGGCCCCATGTCGATAGGACAAAGTTGAAATTTCACCCCATAGACTTGCATTGAATTAGGGTTGGCGATAAGCCTGAAACTAGGGTTAGGGTTAGGGTTAGCTGAATTTAGGGTTAGGGTTCCTCAAGTACTAGAAGCCCCAAATTTGGTGTGGGCGCTTCTTGGGGGCTCCTGATGATAAAGCAAGTGGTCCCATGTCTCTAGGACAAAGTTGAAATTTCACCCCATAGACTTGCATTGAATTAGGGTTGGCGATAAGCCTGAAACTAGGGTTAGGGTTAGGGTTAGCTGAAATTAGGGTTATGGTTCCGGGGTTCCTCGAGTACTACAAGTCCCAAATTTGGCATGGCCGCTTCTTGGGGGCTCCTGATGATAAAGTAAGTGGCCTCATGTCTCTAGGACAAAGTTGAAATTTCACCCCATAGACTTGCATTGAATTAGGGTTAGCGATAATCCTGAAACTAGGGTTAGGGTTAGGGTTAGGGTTCCTCAAGTACTACAAATCCCAAAATTTGGTGTGGGCGCTTCTTGGGGGCTCCTGATGAAAAAGCAAGTGGCCCCATGTCTCTAGGACAAAGTTGAAATTTCACCCCATAGACTTGCATTGAATTAGGGTTGGCGATAAGCCTGAAACTAGGGTTTGGGTTAGCTGAAATTAGGGTTAGGGTTCCTCAAGTACTAGAAGCCCAAAATTTGGTGTGGGCGCTTCTTGGGGGCTCCTGATGAAAAAGCAAGTGGCCCCATGTCTCTAGGACAAAGTTGAAATTTCACCCCATAGACTTGCATTGAATTAGGGTTGGCGATAAGCCTGAAACTAGGGTTAGGGTTAGGGTTAGGGTTCCTTAAGTACTACAAGTCCCAAAATTTGGTGTGGGCGCTTCTTGGGGGCTCCTGATGAAAAAGCAAGTGGCCCCATGTCTCTAGGACAAAGTTGAAATTTCACCCCATAGACTTGCATTGAATTAGGGTTGGCGATAAGCCTGAAACTAGGGTTAGGGTTAGCTGAAATTAGGGTTAGGGTTCCTCAAGTACTAGAAGCCCCAAATTTGGTGTGGGCGCTTCTTGGGGGCTCCTGGTGAAAAAGCATGTGGCCCCATGTCTCTAGGACAAAGTTGAAATTTCACCCCATAGACTTGCATTGAATTAGGGTTGGCGATAAGCCTGAAACTAGGGTTAGGGTTAGCTGAAATTAGGGTTAGGGTTCCTCAAGTACTAGAAGCCCCAAATTTGGTGTGGGCGCTTCTTGGGGGCTCCTGGTGAAAAAGCATGTGGCCCCATGTCTCTAGGACAAAGTTGAAATTTCACCCCATAGACTTGCATTGAATTAGGGTTGGCGATAAGCCTGAAACTAGGGTTAGGGTTAGGGTTAGCTGAAATTAGGGTTATGGTTCCGGGGTTCCTCGAGTACTACAAGTCCCAAATTTGGCATGGCCGCTTCTTGGGGACTCCTGATGATAAAGCAAGTGGCCCCATGTCGATAGGACAAAGTTGAAATTTCACCCCATAGACTTGCATTGAATTAGGGTTAGCGATAAGCCTTAAACTAGGGTTAGGGTTATGGTTAGGGTTCCCCAAGTACTAGAAGCCCCAAATTTGGTGTGGACGCTTCTTGGGGGCTCCTGATGAAAAAGCAAGTGGCCCCATGTCTCTAGGACAAAGTTGAAATTTCACCCCATAGACTTGCATTGAATTAGGGTTAGCGATAAGCCTGAAACTAGGGTTAGGGTTAGGGTTAGGGTTCCTCAAGTACTAGAAGCCCCAAATTTGGTGTGTGCGCTTCTTGGGGGGTCCTGATGAAAAAGCAAGTGGCCCCATGTCGATAGGACAAAGTTGAAATTTCACCCCATAGACTTGCATTGAATTAGGGTTGGCGATAAGCCTTAAACTAGGGTTAGGGTTAGGGTTAGCTGAAATTAGGGTTAGGGTTCCTCAAGTACTAGAAGCCCCAAATTTGGTGTGGGCGCTTCTTGGGGGCTCCTGATGATAAAGCAAGTGGCCCCATGTCTCTAGGACAAAGTTGAAATTTCACCCCATAGACTTGCATTGAATTAGGGTTAGCGATAAGCCTGAAACTAGGGTTAGGGTTAGGGTTCCTCAAGTACTAGAAGCCCCAAATTTGGTGTGGGCGCTTCTTGGGGGCTCCTGATGATAAAGCAAGTGGCCCCATGTCTCCAGGACAAAGTTGAAATTTCACCCCATAGACTTGCATTGAATTAGGGTTAGCGATAAGCCTGAAACTAGGGTTAGGGTTAGGGTTAGGGTTCCTCAAGTACTAGAAGCCCCAAATTTGGTGTGGGCGCTTTTTGGGGGCTCCTGATGAAAAAGCAAGTGGCCCCATGTCGATAGGACAAAGTTGAAATTTCACCCCATAGACTTGCATTGAATTAGGGTTGGCGATAAGCCTGAAACTAGGGTTAGGGTTAGGGTTAGCTGAATTTAGGGTTAGGGTTCCTCAAGTACTAGAAGCCCCAAATTTGGTGTGGGCGCTTCTTGGGGGCTCCTGATGATAAAGCAAGTGGTCCCATGTCTCTAGGACAAAGTTGAAATTTCACCCCATAGACTTGCATTGAATTAGGGTTGGCGATAAGCCTGAAACTAGGGTTAGGGTTAGGGTTAGCTGAAATTAGGGTTATGGTTCCGGGGTTCCTCGAGTACTACAAGTCCCAAATTTGGCATGGCCGCTTCTTGGGGGCTCCTGATGATAAAGTAAGTGGCCTCATGTCTCTAGGACAAAGTTGAAATTTCACCCCATAGACTTGCATTGAATTAGGGTTAGCGATAATCCTGAAACTAGGGTTAGGGTTAGGGTTAGGGTTCCTCAAGTACTACAAGTCCCAACATTTGGTGTGGGCGCTTCTTGGGGGCTCCTGATGAAAAAGCAAGTGGCCCCATGTCTCTAGGACAAAGTTGAAATTTCACCCCATAGACTTGCATTGAATTAGGGTTGGCGATAAGCCTGAAACTAGGGTTTGGGTTAGCTGAAATTAGGGTTAGGGTTCCTCAAGTACTAGAAGCCCAAAATTTGGTGTGGGCGCTTCTTGGGGGCTCCTGATGAAAAAGCAAGTGGCCCCATGTCTCTAGGACAAAGTTGAAATTTCACCCCATAGACTTGCATTGAATTAGGGTTGGCGATAAGCCTGAAACTAGGGTTAGGGTTAGGGTTCCTCAAGTACTAGAAGCCCCAAATTTGGTGTGGGCGCTTCTTGGGGGCTCCTGATGAAAAAGCAAGTGGCCCCATGTCTCTAGGACAAAGTTGAAATTTCACCCCATAGACTTGCATTGAATTAGGGTTGGCGATAAGCCTGAAACTAGGGTTAGGGTTAGGGTTAGCTGAAATTAGGGTTATGGTTCCGGGGTTCCTCGAGTACTACAAGTCCCAAATTTGGCATGGCCGCTTCTTGGGGGCTCCTGATGATAAAGCAAGTGGCCTCATGTCTCTAGGACAAAGTTGAAATTTCACCCCATAGACTTGCATTGAATTAGGGTTAGCGATAAGCCTGAAACTAGGGTTAGGGTTAGGGTTAGGGTTCCCCAAGTACTAGAAGCCCCAAATTTGGTGTGTGCGCTTCTTGGGGGGTCCTGATGAAAGAGCAAGTGGCCCCATGTCGATAGGACAAAGTTGAAATTTCACCCCATAGACTTGCATTGAATTAGGGTTGGCGATAAGCCTGAAACTAGGGTTAGGGTTAGGGTTAGCTGAAATTAGGGTTAGGGTTCCTCAAGTACTAGAAGCCCCAAATTTGGTGTGGGCGCTTCTTGGGGGCTCCTGATGATAAAGCAAGTGGCCCCATGTCTCTAGGACAAAGTTGAAATTTCACCCCATAGACTTGCATTGAATTAGGGTTAGCGATAAGCTTGAAACTAGGGTTAGGGTTAGGGTTCCTCAAGTACTAGAAGCCCCAAATTTGGTGTGTGCGCTTCTTGGGGGCTCCTGATGATAAAGCAAGTGGCCCCATGTCTCCAGGACAAAGTTGAAATTTCACCCCATAGACTTGCATTGAATTAGGGTTAGCGATAAGCCTGAAACTAGGGTTAGGGTTAGGGTTAAGGTTCCTCAAGTACTAGAAGCCCCAAATTTGGTGTGGGCGCTTCTTGGGGCTCCTGATGAAAAAGCAAGTGGCCCCATGTCGATAGGACAAAGTTGAAATTTCACCCCATAGACTTGCATTGAATTAGGGTTGGCGATAAGCCTGAAACTAGGGTTAGGGTTAGGGTTAGCTGAATTTAGGGTTAGGGTTCCTCAAGTACTAGAAGCCCCAAATTTGGTGTGGGCGCTTCTTGGGGGCTCCTGATGATAAAGCAAGTGGTCCCATGTCTCTAGGACAAAGTTGAAATTTCACCCCATAGACTTGCATTGAATTAGGGTTGGCGATAAGCCTGAAACTAGGGTTAGGGTTAGGGTTAGCTGAAATTAGGGTTATGGATCCGGGGTTCCTCGAGTACTACAAGTCCCAAATTTGGCATGGCCGCTTCTTGGGGGCTCCTGATGATAAAGTAAGTGGCCTCATGTCTCTAGGACAAAGTTGAAATTTCACCCCATAGACTTGCATTGAATTAGGGTTAGCAATAAGCCTGAAACTAGGGTTAGGGTTAGGGTTAGGGTTCCTCAAGTACTACAAGTCCCAAAATTTGGTGCGGGCGCTTCTTGGGGGCTCCTGATGAAAAAGCAAGTGGCCCCATGTCTCTAGGACAAAGTTGAAATTTCACCCCATAGACTTGCATTGAATTAGGGTTAGCGATAAGCCTGAAACTAGGGTTAGGGTTAGGGTTAAGGTTCCTCAAGTACTAGAAGCCCCAAATTTGGTGTGGGCGCTTCTTGGGGCTCCTGATGAAAAAGCAAGTGGCCCCATGTCGATAGGACAAAGTTGAAATTTCACCCCATAGACTTGCATTGAATTAGGGTTGGCGATAAGCCTGAAACTAGGGTTAGGGTTAGGGTTAGCTGAATTTAGGGTTAGGGTTCCTCAAGTACTAGAAGCCCCAAATTTGGTGTGGGCGCTTCTTGGGGGCTCCTGATGATAAAGCAAGTGGTCCCATGTCTCTAGGACAAAGTTGAAATTTCACCCCATAGACTTGCATTGAATTAGGGTTGGCGATAAGCCTGAAACTAGGGTTAGGGTTAGGGTTAGCTGAAATTAGGGTTATGGATCCGGGGTTCCTCGAGTACTACAAGTCCCAAATTTGGCATGGCCGCTTCTTGGGGGCTCCTGATGATAAAGTAAGTGGCCTCATGTCTCTAGGACAAAGTTGAAATTTCACCCCATAGACTTGCATTGAATTAGGGTTAGCAATAAGCCTGAAACTAGGGTTAGGGTTAGGGTTAGGGTTCCTCAAGTACTACAAGTCCCAAAATTTGGTGCGGGCGCTTCTTGGGGGCTCCTGATGAAAAAGCAAGTGGCCCCATGTCTCTAGGACAAAGTTGAAATTTCACCCCATAGACTTGCATTGAATTAGGGTTAGCGATAAGCCTGAAACTAGGGTTAGGGTTAGGGTTAAGGTTCCTCAAGTACTAGAAGCCCCAAATTTGGTGTGGGCGCTTCTTGGGGCTCCTGATGAAAAAGCAAGTGGCCCCATGTCTCTAGGACAAAGTTGAAATTTCACCCCATAGACTTGCATTGAATTAGGGTTGGCGATAAGCCTGAAACTAGGGTTAGGGTTAGGGTTAGCTGAAATTAGGGTTATGGTTCCGGGGTTCCTCGAGTACTACAAGTCCCAAATTTGGCATGGCCGCTTCTTGGGGGCTCCTGATGATAAAGCAAGTGGCCTCATGTCTCTAGGACAAAGTTGAAATTTCACCCCATAGACTTGCATTGAATTAGGGTTAGCGATAAGCCTGAAACTAGGGTTAGGGTTAGGGTTAGGGTTCCTCAAGTACTACAAGTCCCAAAATTTGGTGTGGGCGCTTCTTGGGGGCTCCTGATGAAAAAGCAAGTGGCCCCATGTCGATAGGACAAAGTTGAAATTTCACCCCATAGACTTGCATTGAATTAGGGTTGGCGATAAGCCTGAAACTAGGGTTAGGGTTAGGGTTCCTCAAGTACTAGAAGCCCCAAATTTGGTGTGGGCACTTCTTGGGGGCTCCTGATGATAAAGCAAGTGGCCCCATGTCTCTAGGACAAAGTTGAAATTTCACCCCATAGACTTGCATTGAATTAGGGTTAGCGATAAGCCTGAAACTAGGGTTAGGGTTAGGGTTAGCTGAAATTAGGGTTAGGGTTCCTCAAGTACTAGAAGCCCCAAATTTGGTGTGGGCGCTTCTTGGGGGCTCCTGATGAAAAAGCAAGTGGCCCCATGTCTCTAGGACAAAGTTGAAATTTCACCCCATAGACTTGCATTGAATTAGGGTTGGCGATAAGCCTGAAACTAGGGTTAGGGTTAGGGTTCCTCAAGTACTAGAAGCCCCAAATTTGGTGTGGGCGCTTCTTGGGGGCTCCTGATGATAAAGCAAGTGGCCCCATGTCTCTAGGACAAAGTTGAAATTTCACCCCATAGACTTGCATTGAATTAGGGTTGGCGATAAGCCTGAAACTAGGGTTAGGGTTAGGGTTAGGGTTCCCCAAGTACTAGAAGCCCCAAATTTGGTGTGTGCGCTTCTTGGGGGGTCCTGATGAAAGAGCAAGTGGCCCCATGTCGATAGGACAAAGTTGAAATTTCACCCCATAGACTTGCATTGAATTAGGGTTGGCGATAAGCCTGAAACTAGGGTTAGGGTTAGGGTTAGCTGAAATTAGGGTTAGGGTTCCTCAAGTACTAGAAGCCCCAAATTTGGTGTGGGCGCTTCTTGGGGGCTCCTGATGATAAAGCAAGTGGCCCCATGTCTCTAGGACAAAGTTGAAATTTCACCCCATAGACTTGCATTGAATTAGGGTTAGCGATAAGCTTGAAACTAGGGTTAGGGTTAGGGTTCCTCAAGTACTAGAAGCCCCAAATTTGGTGTGGGCGCTTCTTGGGGGCTCCTGATGATAAAGCAAGTGGCCCCATGTCTCCAGGACAAAGTTGAAATTTCACCCCATAGACTTGCATTGAATTAGGGTTAGCGATAAGCCTGAAACTAGGGTTAGGGTTAGGGTTAAGGTTCCTCAAGTACTAGAAGCCCCAAATTTGGTGTGGGCGCTTCTTGGGGCTCCTGATGAAAAAGCAAGTGGCCCCATGTCGATAGGACAAAGTTGAAATTTCACCCCATAGACTTGCATTGAATTAGGGTTGGCGATAAGCCTGAAACTAGGGTTAGGGTTAGGGTTAGCTGAATTTAGGGTTAGGGTTCCTCAAGTACTAGAAGCCCCAAATTTGGTGTGGGCGCTTCTTGGGGGCTCCTGATGATAAAGCAAGTGGTCCCATGTCTCTAGGACAAAGTTGAAATTTCACCCCATAGACTTGCATTGAATTAGGGTTGGCGATAAGCCTGAAACTAGGGTTAGGGTTAGGGTTAGCTGAAATTAGGGTTATGGATCCGGGGTTCCTCGAGTACTACAAGTCCCAAATTTGGCATGGCCGCTTCTTGGGGGCTCCTGATGATAAAGTAAGTGGCCTCATGTCTCTAGGACAAAGTTGAAATTTCACCCCATAGACTTGCATTGAATTAGGGTTAGCAATAAGCCTGAAACTAGGGTTAGGGTTAGGGTTAGGGTTCCTCAAGTACTACAAGTCCCAAAATTTGGTGCGGGCGCTTCTTGGGGGCTCCTGATGAAAAAGCAAGTGGCCCCATGTCTCTAGGACAAAGTTGAAATTTCACCCCATAGACTTGCATTGAATTAGGGTTGGCGATAAGCCTGAAACTAGGGTTAGGGTTAGGGTTCCTCAAGTACTAGAAGCCCCAAATTTGGTGTGGGCGCTTCTTGGGGGCTCCTGATGAAAAAGCAAGTGGTCCCATGTCTCTAGGACAAAGTTGAAATTTCACCCCATAGACTTGCATTGAATTAGGGTTGGCGATAAGCCTGAAACTAGGGTTAGGGTTAGGGTTAGCTGAAATTAGGGTTATGGTTCCGGGGTTCCTCGAGTACTACAAGTCCCAAATTTGGCATGGCCGCTTCTTGGGGGCTCCTGATGATAAAGCAAGTGGCCTCATGTCTCTAGGACAAAGTTGAAATTTCACCCCATAGACTTGCATTGAATTAGGGTTAGCGATAAGCCTGAAACTAGGGTTAGGGTTAGGGTTAGGGTTCCTCAAGTACTACAAGTCCCAAAATTTGGTGTGGGCGCTTCTTGGGGGCTCCTGATGAAAAAGCAAGTGGCCCCATGTCGATAGGACAAAGTTGAAATTTCACCCCATAGACTTGCATTGAATTAGGGTTGGCGATAAGCCTGAAACTAGGGTTAGGGTTAGGGTTCCTCAAGTACTAGAAGCCCCAAATTTGGTGTGGGCGCTTCTTGGGGGCTCCTGATGATAAAGCAAGTGGCCCCATGTCTCTAGGACAAAGTTGAAATTTCACCCCATAGACTTGCATTGAATTAGGGTTAGCGATAAGCCTGAAACTAGGGTTAGGGTTAGGGTTAGCTGAAATTAGGGTTAGGGTTCCTCAAGTACTAGAAGCCCCAAATTTGGCATGGGCGCTTCTTGGGGGCTCCTGATGAAAAAGCAAGTGGCCCCATGTCTCTAGGACAAAGTTGAAATTTCACCCCATAGACTTGCATTGAATTAGGGTTGGCGATAAGCCTGAAACTAGGGTTAGGGTTAGGGTTCCTCAAGTACTAGAAGCCCCAAATTTGGTGTGGGCGCTTCTTGGGGGCTCCTGATGATAAAGCAAGTGGCCCCATGTCTCTAGGACAAAGTTGAAATTTCACCCCATAGACTTGCATTGAATTAGGGTTGGCGATAAGCCTGAAACTAGGGTTAGGGTTAGGGTTAGGGTTCCTCAAGTACTAGAAGCCCCAAATTTCGTGTTTGCGCTTCTTGGGGGCTGCTGATCAAAAAGCAAGTGGCCCGAATGTCTCTAGGACAAAGTTGAAATTTCACCCCATAGACTTGCATTGAATTAGGGTTGGCGATAAGCCTGAAACTAGGGTTAGGGTTAGGGTTAGCTGAAATTAGGGTTAGGGTTCCGGGGTTCCTCGAGTACTACAAGTCCCAAATTTGGCATGGCCGCTTCTTGGGGGCTCCTGATGATAAAGTAAGTGGCCTCATGTCTCTAGGACAAAGTTGAAATTTCACCCCATAGACTTGCATTGAATTAGGTTTAGCGATAAGCTTGAAACTAGGGTTAGGGTTAGGGTTAGGGTTCCTCAAGTACTACAAGTCCCAAAATTTGGTGTGGGCGCTTCTTGGGGGCTCCTGATGAAAAAGCAAGTGGCCCCATGTCGATAGGACAAAGTTGAAATTTCACCCCATAGACTTGCATTGAATTAGGGTTGGCGATAAGCCTGAAACTAGGGTTAGGGTTAGGGTTAGCTGAAATTAGGGTTAGGGTTCCTCAAGTACTAGAAGCCCCAAATTTGGTGTGGGCGCTTCTTGGGGGCTCCTGATGATAAAGCAAGTGGTCCCATGTCTCTAGGACAAAGTTGAAATTTCACCCCATAGACTTGCATTGAATTAGGGTTAGCGATAAGCCTGAAACTAGGGTTAGGGTTAGGGTTAGCTGAAATTAGGGTTAGGGTTCCTCAAGTACTAGAAGCCCCAAATTTGGTGTGGGCGCTTCTTGGGGGCTCCTGATGATAAAGCAAGTGGTCCCATGTCTCTAGGACAAAGTTGAAATTTCACCCCATAGACTTGCATTGAATTAGGGTTGGCGATAAGCCTGAAACTAGGGTTAGGGTTAGGGTTGGGGTTCCTCAAGTACTAGAAGCCCCAAATTTGGTGTGTGCGCTTCTTGGGGGCTCCTGATGAAAAAGCAAGTGGCCCGAATGTCTCTAGGACAAAGTTGAAATTTCACCCCATAGACTTGCATTGAATTAGGGTTGGCGATAAGCCTGAAACTAGGGTTAGGGTTAGGGTTCCTCAAGTACTAGAAGCCCCAAATTTGGTGTGGGCGCTTCTTGGGGGCTCCTGATGATAAAGCAAGTGGCCCCATGTCTCTAGGACAAAGTTGAAATTTCACCCCATAGACTTGCATTGAATTAGGGTTGGCGATAAGCCTGAAACTAGGGTTAGGGTTAGGGTTAGGGTTCCCCAAGTACTAGAAGCCCCAAATTTGGTGTGTGCGCTTCTTGGGGGGTCCTGATGAAAGAGCAAGTGGCCCCATGTCGATAGGACAAAGTTGAAATTTCACCCCATAGACTTGCATTGAATTAGGGTTGGCGATAAGCCTGAAACTAGGGTTAGGGTTAGGGTTAGCTGAAATTAGGGTTAGGGTTCCTCAAGTACTAGAAGCCCCAAATTTGGTGTGGGCGCTTCTTGGGGGCTCCTGATGATAAAGCAAGTGGCCCCATGTCTCTAGGACAAAGTTGAAATTTCACCCCATAGACTTGCATTGAATTAGGGTTAGCGATAAGCTTGAAACTAGGGTTAGGGTTAGGGTTCCTCAAGTACTAGAAGCCCCAAATTTGGTGTGGGCGCTTCTTGGGGGCTCCTGATGATAAAGCAAGTGGCCCCATGTCTCCAGGACAAAGTTGAAATTTCACCCCATAGACTTGCATTGAATTAGGGTTAGCGATAAGCCTGAAACTAGGGTTAGGGTTAGGGTTAAGGTTCCTCAAGTACTAGAAGCCCCAAATTTGGTGTGGGCGCTTCTTGGGGCTCCTGATGAAAAAGCAAGTGGCCCCATGTCGATAGGACAAAGTTGAAATTTCACCCCATAGACTTGCATTGAATTAGGGTTGGCGATAAGCCTGAAACTAGGGTTAGGGTTAGGGTTAGCTGAATTTAGGGTTAGGGTTCCTCAAGTACTAGAAGCCCCAAATTTGGTGTGGGCGCTTCTTGGGGGCTCCTGATGATAAAGCAAGTGGTCCCATGTCTCTAGGACAAAGTTGAAATTTCACCCCATAGACTTGCATTGAATTAGGGTTGGCGATAAGCCTGAAACTAGGGTTAGGGTTAGGGTTAGCTGAAATTAGGGTTATGGATCCGGGGTTCCTCGAGTACTACAAGTCCCAAATTTGGCATGGCCGCTTCTTGGGGGCTCCTGATGATAAAGTAAGTGGCCTCATGTCTCTAGGACAAAGTTGAAATTTCACCCCATAGACTTGCATTGAATTAGGGTTAGCAATAAGCCTGAAACTAGGGTTAGGGTTAGGGTTAGGGTTCCTCAAGTACTACAAGTCCCAAAATTTGGTGCGGGCGCTTCTTGGGGGCTCCTGATGAAAAAGCAAGTGGCCCCATGTCTCTAGGACAAAGTTGAAATTTCACCCCATAGACTTGCATTGAATTAGGGTTGGCGATAAGCCTGAAACTAGGGTTAGGGTTAGGGTTCCTCAAGTACTAGAAGCCCCAAATTTGGTGTGGGCGCTTCTTGGGGGCTCCTGATGAAAAAGCAAGTGGTCCCATGTCTCTAGGACAAAGTTGAAATTTCACCCCATAGACTTGCATTGAATTAGGGTTGGCGATAAGCCTGAAACTAGGGTTAGGGTTAGGGTTAGCTGAAATTAGGGTTATGGTTCCGGGGTTCCTCGAGTACTACAAGTCCCAAATTTGGCATGGCCGCTTCTTGGGGGCTCCTGATGATAAAGCAAGTGGCCTCATGTCTCTAGGACAAAGTTGAAATTTCACCCCATAGACTTGCATTGAATTAGGGTTAGCGATAAGCCTGAAACTAGGGTTAGGGTTAGGGTTAGGGTTCCTCAAGTACTACAAGTCCCAAAATTTGGTGTGGGCGCTTCTTGGGGGCTCCTGATGAAAAAGCAAGTGGCCCCATGTCGATAGGACAAAGTTGAAATTTCACCCCATAGACTTGCATTGAATTAGGGTTGGCGATAAGCCTGAAACTAGGGTTAGGGTTAGGGTTCCTCAAGTACTAGAAGCCCCAAATTTGGTGTGGGCGCTTCTTGGGGGCTCCTGATGATAAAGCAAGTGGCCCCATGTCTCTAGGACAAAGTTGAAATTTCACCCCATAGACTTGCATTGAATTAGGGTTAGCGATAAGCCTGAAACTAGGGTTAGGGTTAGGGTTAGCTGAAATTAGGGTTAGGGTTCCTCAAGTACTAGAAGCCCCAAATTTGGCATGGGCGCTTCTTGGGGGCTCCTGATGAAAAAGCAAGTGGCCCCATGTCTCTAGGACAAAGTTGAAATTTCACCCCATAGACTTGCATTGAATTAGGGTTGGCGATAAGCCTGAAACTAGGGTTAGGGTTAGGGTTCCTCAAGTACTAGAAGCCCCAAATTTGGTGTGGGCGCTTCTTGGGGGCTCCTGATGATAAAGCAAGTGGCCCCATGTCTCTAGGACAAAGTTGAAATTTCACCCCATAGACTTGCATTGAATTAGGGTTGGCGATAAGCCTGAAACTAGGGTTAGGGTTAGGGTTAGGGTTCCTCAAGTACTAGAAGCCCCAAATTTCGTGTTTGCGCTTCTTGGGGGCTGCTGATCAAAAAGCAAGTGGCCCGAATGTCTCTAGGACAAAGTTGAAATTTCACCCCATAGACTTGCATTGAATTAGGGTTGGCGATAAGCCTGAAACTAGGGTTAGGGTTAGGGTTAGCTGAAATTAGGGTTAGGGTTCCGGGGTTCCTCGAGTACTACAAGTCCCAAATTTGGCATGGCCGCTTCTTGGGGGCTCCTGATGATAAAGTAAGTGGCCTCATGTCTCTAGGACAAAGTTGAAATTTCACCCCATAGACTTGCATTGAATTAGGTTTAGCGATAAGCTTGAAACTAGGGTTAGGGTTAGGGTTAGGGTTCCTCAAGTACTACAAGTCCCAAAATTTGGTGTGGGCGCTTCTTGGGGGCTCCTGATGAAAAAGCAAGTGGCCCCATGTCGATAGGACAAAGTTGAAATTTCACCCCATAGACTTGCATTGAATTAGGGTTGGCGATAAGCCTGAAACTAGGGTTAGGGTTAGGGTTAGCTGAAATTAGGGTTAGGGTTCCTCAAGTACTAGAAGCCCCAAATTTGGTGTGGGCGCTTCTTGGGGGCTCCTGATGATAAAGCAAGTGGTCCCATGTCTCTAGGACAAAGTTGAAATTTCACCCCATAGACTTGCATTGAATTAGGGTTAGCGATAAGCCTGAAACTAGGGTTAGGGTTAGGGTTAGCTGAAATTAGGGTTAGGGTTCCTCAAGTACTAGAAGCCCCAAATTTGGTGTGGGCGCTTCTTGGGGGCTCCTGATGATAAAGCAAGTGGTCCCATGTCTCTAGGACAAAGTTGAAATTTCACCCCATAGACTTGCATTGAATTAGGGTTGGCGATAAGCCTGAAACTAGGGTTAGGGTTAGGGTTGGGGTTCCTCAAGTACTAGAAGCCCCAAATTTGGTGTGTGCGCTTCTTGGGGGCTCCTGATGAAAAAGCAAGTGGCCCGAATGTCTCTAGGACAAAGTTGAAATTTCACCCCATAGACTTGCATTGAATTAGGGTTGGCGATAAGCCTGAAACTAGGGTTAGGGTTAGGGTTAGCTGAAATTAGGGTTATGGTTCCGGGGTTCCTCGAGTACTACAAGTCCCAAATTTGGCATGGCCGCTTCTTGGGGGCTCCTGATGATAAAGCAAGTGGCCTCATGTCTCTAGGACAAAGTTGAAATTTCACCCCATAGACTTGCATTGAATTAGGGTTAGCGATAAGCCTGAAACTAGGGTTAGGGTTAGGTTTAGGGTTCCTCAAGTACTACAAGTCCCAAAATTTTGTGTGGGCGCTTCTTGGGGGCTCCTGATGAAAAAGCAAGTGGCCCCATGTCGATAGGACAAAGTTGAAATTTCACGCCATAGACTTGCATTGAATTAGGGTTGGCGATAAGCCTGAAACTAGGGTTAGGGTAAGGGTTAGCTGAAATTAGGGTTAGGGTTCCTCAAGTACTAGAAGCCCCAAATTTGCTGTGGGCGCTTCTTGGGGGCTCCTGATGAAAGAGCAAGTGGCCCCATGTCTCTAGGACAAAGTTGAAATTTCACCCCATAGACTTGCATTGAAATAAGGCTGAAGCTAGGGTTAGGGTTAGGGTTAGCGTTAAGATTAGGGTTAGGGTTCCTCAAGTACTAGAAGCACCAAATTTGCTGTGGGCGCTTCTTGGGGGCTCCTGATGAAAGAGCAAGTGGCCCCATGTCTCTAGGACAAAGTTGAAATTTCACCCCATAGACTTGCATTGAAATAAGGCTGAAGCTAGGGTTAGGGTTAGGGTTAAGATTAGGGTTAGGGTTCCTCAAGTACTAGAAGCCCCAAATTTGCTGTGGGCGCTTCTTGGGGGCTCCTGATGAAAGAGCAAGTGGCCCCATGTCTCTAGGACAAAGTTGAAATTTCACCCCATAGACTTGCATTGAATTAGGGTTGGCAATAAGCCTGAAACTAGGGTTTGGGTTAGGGTTAGGGTTCCTCAAGTACTAGAAGCCCCAAATTTGGTGTGGGCGCTTCTTGGGGGCTCCTGATGATAAAGCAAGTGGCCCCATGTCTCTAGGACAAAGTTGAAATTTCACCCCATAGACTTGCATTGAATTAGGGTTGGCGATAAGCCTGAAACTAGGGTTAGGGTTAGGGTTAGGGTTCCTCAAGTACTAGAAGCCCCAAATTTCGTGTTTGCGCTTCTTGGGGGCTCCTGATCAAAAAGCAAGTGGCCCGAATGTCTCTAGGACAAAGTTGAAATTTCACCCCATAGACTTGCATTGAATTAGGGTTGGCGATAAGCCTGAAACTAGGGTTAGGGTTAGGGTTAGCTGAAATTAGGGTTAGGGTTCCGGGGTTCCTCGAGTACTACAAGTCCCAAATTTGGCATGGCCGCTTCTTGGGGGCTCCTGATGATAAAGTAAGTGGCCTCATGTCTCTAGGACAAAGTTGAAATTTCACCCCATAGACTTGCATTGAATTAGGTTTAGCGATAAGCTTGAAACTAGGGTTAGGGTTAGGGTTAGGGTTCCTCAAGTACTACAAGTCCCAAAATTTGGTGTGGGCGCTTCTTGGGGGCTCCTGATGAAAAAGCAAGTGGCCCCATGTCGATAGGACAAAGTTGAAATTTCACCCCATAGACTTGCATTGAATTAGGGTTGGCGATAAGCCTGAAACTAGGGTTAGGGTTAGGGTTAGCTGAAATTAGGGTTAGGGTTCCTCAAGTACTAGAAGCCCCAAATTTGGTGTGGGCGCTTCTTGGGGGCTCCTGATGATAAAGCAAGTGGTCCCATGTCTCTAGGACAAAGTTGAAATTTCACCCCATAGACTTGCATTGAATTAGGGTTAGCGATAAGCCTGAAACTAGGGTTAGGGTTAGGGTTAGCTGAAATTAGGGTTAGGGTTCCTCAAGTACTAGAAGCCCCAAATTTGGTGTGGGCGCTTCTTGGGGGCTCCTGATGATAAAGCAAGTGGTCCCATGTCTCTAGGACAAAGTTGAAATTTCACCCCATAGACTTGCATTGAATTAGGGTTGGCGATAAGCCTGAAACTAGGGTTAGGGTTAGGGTTGGGGTTCCTCAAGTACTAGAAGCCCCAAATTTGGTGTGTGCGCTTCTTGGGGGCTCCTGATGAAAAAGCAAGTGGCCCGAATGTCTCTAGGACAAAGTTGAAATTTCACCCCATAGACTTGCATTGAATTAGGGTTGGCGATAAGCCTGAAACTAGGGTTAGGGTTAGGGTTAGCTGAAATTAGGGTTATGGTTCCGGGGTTCCTCGAGTACTACAAGTCCCAAATTTGGCATGGCCGCTTCTTGGGGGCTCCTGATGATAAAGCAAGTGGCCTCATGTCTCTAGGACAAAGTTGAAATTTCACCCCATAGACTTGCATTGAATTAGGGTTAGCGATAAGCCTGAAACTAGGGTTAGGGTTAGGTTTAGGGTTCCTCAAGTACTACAAGTCCCAAAATTTTGTGTGGGCGCTTCTTGGGGGCTCCTGATGAAAAAGCAAGTGGCCCCATGTCGATAGGACAAAGTTGAAATTTCACCCCATAGACTTGCATTGAATTAGGGTTGGCGATAAGCCTGAAACTAGGGTTAGGGTAAGGGTTAGCTGAAATTAGGGTTAGGGTTCCTCAAGTACTAGAAGCCCCAAATTTGCTGTGGGCGCTTCTTGGGGGCTCCTGATGAAAGAGCAAGTGGCCCCATGTCTCTAGGACAAAGTTGAAATTTCACCCCATAGACTTGCATTGAAATAAGGCTGAAGCTAGGGTTAGGGTTAGGGTTAGGGTTAAGATTAGGGTTAGGGTTCCTCAAGTACTAGAAGCCCCAAATTTGCTGTGGGCGCTTCTTGGGGGCTCCTGATGAAAGAGCAAGTGGCCCCATGTCTCTAGGACAAAGTTGAAATTTCACCCCATAGACTTGCATTGAAATAAGGCTGAAGCTAGGGTTAGGGTTAGGGTTAAGATTAGGGTTAGGGTTCCTCAAGTACTAGAAGCCCCAAATTTGCTGTGGGCGCTTCTTGGGGGCTCCTGATGAAAGAGCAAGTGGCCCCATGTCTCTAGGACAAAGTTGAAATTTCACCCCATAGACTTGCATTGAATTAGGGTTGGCGATAAGCCTGAAACTAGGGTTAGGGTTAGGGTTAGGGTTCCTCAAGTACTAGAAGCCCCAAATTTGGTGTGGGCGCTTCTTGGGGGCTCCTGATGATAAAGCAAGTGGCCCCATGTCTCTAGGACAAAGTTGAAATTTCACCCCATAGACTTGCATTGAATTAGGGTTAGCGATAAGCTTGAAACTAGGGTTAGGGTTAGGGTTCCTCAAGTACTAGAAGCCCCAAATTTGGTGTGGGCGCTTCTTGGGGGCTCCTGATGATAAAGCAAGTGGCCCCATGTCTCCAGGACAAAGTTGAAATTTCACCCCTTAGACTTGCATTGAATTAGGGTTAGCGATAAGCCTGAAACTAGGGTTAGGGTTAGGGTTAAGGTTCCTCAAGTACTAGAAGCCCCAAATTTGGTGTGGGCGCTTCTTGGGGCCTCCTGATGAAAAAGCAAGTGGCCCCATGTCGATAGGACAAAGTTGAAATTTCACCCCATAGACTTGCATTGAATTAGGGTTGGCGATAAGCCTGAAACTAGGGTTAGGGTTAGGGTTAGCTGAATTTAGGGTTAGGGTTCCTCAAGTACTAGAAGCCCCAAATTTGGTGTGGGCGCTTCTTGGGGGCTCCTGATGATAAAGCAAGTGGTCCCATGTCTCTAGGACAAAGTTGAAATTTCACCCCATAGACTTGCATTGAATTAGGGTTGGCGATAAGCCTGAAACTAGGGTTAGGGTTATGGTTAGCTGAAATTAGGGTTATGGATCCGGGGTTCCTCGAGTACTACAAGTCCCAAATTTGGCATGGCCGCTTCTTGGGGGCTCCTGATGATAAAGTAAGTGGCCTCATGTCTCTAGGACAAAGTTGAAATTTCACCCCATAGACTTGCATTGAATTAGGGTTAGCAATAAGCCTGAAACTAGGGTTAGGGTTAGGGTTAGGGTTCCTCAAGTACTACAAGTCCCAAAATTTGGTGCGGGCGCTTCTTGGGGGCTCCTGATGAAAAAGCAAGTGGCCCCATGTCTCTAGGACAAAGTTGAAATTTCACCCCATAGACTTGCATTGAATTAGGGTTGGCGATAAGCCTGAAACTAGGGTTAGGGTAAGGGTTAGCTGAAATTAGGGTTAGGGTTCCTCAAGTACTAGAAGCCCCAAATTTGCTGTGGGCGCTTCTTGGGGGCTCCTGATGAAAGAGCAAGTGGCCCCATGTCTCTAGGACAAAGTTGAAATTTCACCCCATAGACTTGCATTGAAATAAGGCTGAAGCTAGGGTTAGGGTTAGGGTTAGGGTTAAGATTAGGGTTAGGGTTCCTCAAGTACTAGAAGCCCCAAATTTGCTGTGGGCGCTTCTTGGGGGCTCCTGATGAAAGAGCAAGTGGCCCCATGTCTCTAGGACAAAGTTGAAATTTCACCCCATAGACTTGCATTGAAATAAGGCTGAAGCTAGGGTTAGGGTTAGGGTTAAGATTAGGGTTAGGGTTCCTCAAGTACTAGAAGCCCCAAATTTGCTGTGGGCGCTTCTTGGGGGCTCCTGATGAAAGAGCAAGTGGCCCCATGTCTCTAGGACAAAGTTGAAATTTCACCCCATAGACTTGCATTGAATTAGGGTTGGCGATAAGCCTGAAACTAGGGTTAGGGTTAGGGTTAGGGTTCCTCAAGTACTAGAAGCCCCAAATTTGGTGTGGGCGCTTCTTGGGGGCTCCTGATGATAAAGCAAGTGGCCCCATGTCTCTAGGACAAAGTTGAAATTTCACCCCATAGACTTGCATTGAATTAGGGTTAGCGATAAGCTTGAAACTAGGGTTAGGGTTAGGGTTCCTCAAGTACTAGAAGCCCCAAATTTGGTGTGGGCGCTTCTTGGGGGCTCCTGATGATAAAGCAAGTGGCCCCATGTCTCCAGGACAAAGTTGAAATTTCACCCCTTAGACTTGCATTGAATTAGGGTTAGCGATAAGCCTGAAACTAGGGTTAGGGTTAGGGTTAAGGTTCCTCAAGTACTAGAAGCCCCAAATTTGGTGTGGGCGCTTCTTGGGGCCTCCTGATGAAAAAGCAAGTGGCCCCATGTCGATAGGACAAAGTTGAAATTTCACCCCATAGACTTGCATTGAATTAGGGTTGGCGATAAGCCTGAAACTAGGGTTAGGGTTAGGGTTAGCTGAATTTAGGGTTAGGGTTCCTCAAGTACTAGAAGCCCCAAATTTGGTGTGGGCGCTTCTTGGGGGCTCCTGATGATAAAGCAAGTGGTCCCATGTCTCTAGGACAAAGTTGAAATTTCACCCCATAGACTTGCATTGAATTAGGGTTGGCGATAAGCCTGAAACTAGGGTTAGGGTTATGGTTAGCTGAAATTAGGGTTATGGATCCGGGGTTCCTCGAGTACTACAAGTCCCAAATTTGGCATGGCCGCTTCTTGGGGGCTCCTGATGATAAAGTAAGTGGCCTCATGTCTCTAGGACAAAGTTGAAATTTCACCCCATAGACTTGCATTGAATTAGGGTTAGCAATAAGCCTGAAACTAGGGTTAGGGTTAGGGTTAGGGTTCCTCAAGTACTACAAGTCCCAAAATTTGGTGCGGGCGCTTCTTGGGGGCTCCTGATGAAAAAGCAAGTGGCCCCATGTCTCTAGGACAAAGTTGAAATTTCACCCCATAGACTTGCATTGAATTAGGGTTAGCGATAAGCCTGAAACTAGGGTTAGGGTTAGGGTTAAGGTTCCTCAAGTACTAGAAGCCCCAAATTTGGTGTGGACGCTTCTTGGGGCTCCTGATGAAAAAGCAAGTGGCCCCATGTCGATAGGACAAAGTTGAAATTTCACCCCATAGACTTGCATTGAATTAGGGTTGGCGATAAGCCTGAAACTAGGGTTAGGGTTAGGGTTAGCTGAATTTAGGGTTAGGGTTCCTCAAGTACTAGAAGCCCCAAATTTGGTGTGGGCGCTTCTTGGGGGCTCCTGATGATAAAGCAAGTGGTCCCATGTCTCTAGGACAAAGTTGAAATTTCACCCCATAGACTTGCATTGAATTAGGGTTGGCGATAAGCCTGAAACTAGGGTTAGGGTTAGGGTTAGCTGAAATTAGGGTTATGGATCCGGGGTTCCTCGAGTACTACAAGTCCCAAATTTGGCATGGCCGCTTCTTGGGGGCTCCTGATGATAAAGTAAGTGGCCTCATGTCTCTAGGACAAAGTTGAAATTTCACCCCATAGACTTGCATTGAATTAGGGTTAGCAATAAGCCTGAAACTAGGGTTAGGGTTAGGGTTAGGGTTCCTCAAGTACTACAAGTCCCAAAATTTGGTGCGGGCGCTTCTTGGGGGCTCCTGATGAAAAAGCAAGTGGCCCCATGTCTCTAGGACAAAGTTGAAATTTCACCCCATAGACTTGCATTGAATTAGGGTTGGCGATAAGCCTGAAACTAGGGTTAGGGTTAGGGTTCCTCAAGTACTAGAAGCCCCAAATTTGGTGTGGGCGCTTCTTGGGGGCTCCTGATGAAAAAGCAAGTGGCCCCATGTCTCTAGGACAAAGTTGAAATTTCACCCCATAGACTTGCATTGAATTAGGGTTGGCGATAAGCCTGAAACTAGGGTTAGGGTTAGGGTTAGCTGAAATTAGGGTTAGGGTTCCGGGGTTCCTCGAGTACTACAAGTCCCAAATTTGGCATGGCCGCTTCTTGGGGGCTCCTGATGATAAAGTAAGTGGCCTCATGTCTCTAGGACAAAGTTGAAATTTCACCCCATAGACTTGCATTGAATTAGGTTTAGCGATAAGCTTGAAACTAGGGTTAGGGTTAGGGTTAGGGTTCCTCAAGTACTACAAGTCCCAAAATTTGGTGTGGGCGCTTCTTGGGGGCTCCTGATGAAAAAGCAAGTGGCCCCATGTCGATAGGACAAAGTTGAAATTTCACCCCATAGACTTGCATTGAATTAGGGTTGGCGATAAGCCTGAAACTAGGGTTAGGGTTAGGGTTAGCTGAAATTAGGGTTAGGGTTCCTCAAGTACTAGAAGCCCCAAATTTGGTGTGGGCGCTTCTTGGGGGCTCCTGATGATAAAGCAAGTGGTCCCATGTCTCTAGGACAAAGTTGAAATTTCACCCCATAGACTTGCATTGAATTAGGGTTAGCGATAAGCCTGAAACTAGGGTTAGGGTTAGGGTTAGCTGAAATTAGGGTTAGGGTTCCTCAAGTACTAGAAGCCCCAAATTTGGTGTGGGCGCTTCTTGGGGGCTCCTGATGATAAAGCAAGTGGTCCCATGTCTCTAGGACAAAGTTGAAATTTCACCCCATAGACTTGCATTGAATTAGGGTTAGCGATAAGCCTGAAACTAGGGTTAGGGTTAGGGTTAGCTGAAATTAGGGTTAGGGTTCCTCAAGTACTAGAAGCCCCAAATTTGGTGTGGGCGCTTCTTGGGGGCTCCTGATGATAAAGCAAGTGGTCCCATGTCTCTAGGACAAAGTTGAAATTTCACCCCATAGACTTGCATTGAATTAGGGTTGGCGATAAGCCTGAAACTAGGGTTAGGGTTAGGGTTGGGGTTCCTCAAGTACTAGAAGCCTCAAATTTGGTGTGTGCGCTTCTTGGGGGCTCCTGATGAAAAAGCAAGTGGCCCGAATGTCTCTAGGACAAAGTTGAAATTTCACCCCATAGACTTGCATTGAATTAGGGTTGGCGATAAGCCTGAAACTAGGGTTAGGGTTAGGGTTAGCTGAAATTAGGGTTATGGTTCCGGGGTTCCTCGAGTACTACAAGTCCCAAATTTGGCATGGCCGCTTCTTGGGGGCTCCTGATGATAAAGCAAGTGGCCTCATGTCTCTAGGACAAAGTTGAAATTTCACCCCATAGACTTGCATTGAATTAGGGTTAGCGATAAGCCTGAAACTAGGGTTAGGGTTAGGTTTAGGGTTCCTCAAGTACTACAAGTCCCAAAATTTGGTGTGGGCGCTTCTTGGGGGCTCCTGATGAAAAAGCAAGTGGCCCCATGTCGATAGGACAAAGTTGAAATTTCACCCCATAGACTTGCATTGAATTAGGGTTGGCGATAAGCCTGAAACTAGGGTTAGGGTAAGGGTTAGCTGAAATTAGGGTTAGGGTTCCTCAAGTACTAGAAGCCCCAAATTTGCTGTGGGCGCTTCTTGGGGGCTCCTGATGAAAGAGCAAGTGGCCCCATGTCTCTAGGACAAAGTTGAAATTTCACCCCATAGACTTGCATTGAAATAAGGCTGAAGCTAGGGTTAGGGTTAGGGTTAGGGTTAAGATTAGGGTTAGGATTAGGGTTAGGGTTAGGGTTCCTCAAGTACTAGAAGCCCCAAATTTGCTGTGGGCGCTTCTTGGGGGCTCCTGATGAAAGAGCAAGTGGCCCCATGTCTCTAGGACAAAGTTGAAATTTCACCCCATAGACTTGCATTGAAATAAGGCTGAAGCTAGGGTTAGGGTTAGGGTTAGGGTTAAGATTAGGGTTAGGGTTCCTCAAGTACTAGAAGCCCCAAATTTGCTGTGGGCGCTTCTTGGGGGCTCCTGATGAAAGAGCAAGTGGCCCCATGTCTCTAGGACAAAGTTGAAATTTCACCCCATAGACTTGCATTGAATTAGGGTTGGCGATAAGCCTGAAACTAGGGTTAGGGTTAGGGTTAGGGTTCCTCAAGTACTAGAAGCCCCAAATTTCGTGTGGGCGCTTCTTGGGGGCTCCTGATGAAAAAGCAAGTGGCCCGAAAGTCTCTAGGACAAAGTTGAAATTTCACCCCATAGACTTGCATTGAATTAGGGTTGGCGATAAGCCTGAAACTAGGGTTAGGGTTAGGGTTAGCTGAAATTAGGGTTATGGTTCCGGGGTTCCTCGAGTACTACAAGTCCCAAATTTGGCATGGCCACTTCTTGGGGGCTCCTGATGATAAAGTAAGTGGCCTCATGTCTCTAGGACAAAGTTGAAATTTCACCCCATAGACTTGCATTGAATTAGGGTTAGCGATAAGCCTGAAACTATGGTTAGGGTTAGGGTTAGGATTCCTCAAGTACTACAAGTCCCAAAATTTGGTGTGGGCGCTTCTTGGGGGCTCCTGATGAAAAAGCAAGTGGCCCCATGTCGATAGGACAAAGTTGAAATTTCACCCCATAGACTTGCATTGAATTAGGGTTGGCGATAAGCCTGTAACTAGGGTTAGGGTTAGGGTTAGCTGAAATTAGGGTTAGGGTTCCTCAAGTACTAGAAGCCCCAGATTTGGTGTGGGCGCTTCTTGGGGGCTCCTGATGAAAAAGCAAGTGGCCCCATGTCGATAGGACAAAGTTGAAATTTCACCCCATAGACTTGCATTGAATTAGGGTTGGCGATAAGCCTGAAACTAGGGTTAGGGTTAGGGTTAGCTGAATTTAGGGTTAGGGTTCCTCAAGTACTAGAAGCCCCAAATTTGGTGTGGGCGCTTCTTGGGGGCTCCTGATGATAAAGCAAGTGGTCCCATGTCTCTAGGACAAAGTTGAAATTTCACCCCATAGACTTGCATTGAATTAGGGTTGGCGATAAGCCTGAAACTAGGGTTAGGGTTAGGGTTAGGGTTCCTCAAGTACTAGAAGCCCCAAATTTGGTGTGTGCGCTTCTTGGGGGCTCCTGATGAAAAAGCAAGTGGCCCCATGTCTCTAGGACAAAGTTGAAATTTCACCCCATAGACTTGCATTGAATTAGGGTTAGCGATAAGCCTGAAACTAGGGTTAGGGTTACGGTTCCTCAAGTACTAGAAGCCCAAAATTTGGTGTGGGCGCTTCTTGGGGGCTCCTGATGAAAAAGCAAGTGGCCCCATGTCTCTAGGACAAAGTTGAAATTTCACCCCATAGACTTGCATTGAATTAGGGTTGGCGATAAGCCTGAAACTAGGGTTAGGGTTAGGGTTAGGGTTCCTCAAGTACTAGAAGCCCCAAATTTGGCGTGGCCGCTTCTTGGGGGCTCCTGATGAAAAAGCAAGTGGCCCCATGTCTCTAGGACAAAGTTGAAATTTCACCCCATAGACTTGCATTGAATTAGGGTTAGCGATAAGCCTGAAACTAGGGTTAGGGTTAGGGTTAGGGTTCCTCAAGTACTACAAGTCCCAAAATTTGGTGTGGGCGCTTCTTGGGGGCTCCTGATGAAAAAGCAAGTGGCCCCATGTCGATAGGACAAAGTTGAAATTTCACCCCATAGACTTGCATTGAATTAGGGTTGGCGATAAGCCTGAAACTAGGGTTAGGGTTAGGGTTCCTCAAGTACTAGAAGCCCAAAATTTGGTGTGGGCGCTTCTTGGGGGCTCCTGATGAAAAAGCAAGTGGCCCCATGTCTCTAGGACAAAGTTGAAATTTCACCCCATAGACTTGCATTGAATTAGGGTTGGCGATAAGCCTGAAACTAGGGTTAGGGTTAGGGTTAGGGTTCCTCAAGTACTAGAAGCCCCAAATTTGGCGTGGCCGCTTCTTGGGGCCTCCTGATGAAAAAGCAAGTGGCCCCATGTCTCTAGGACAAAGTTGAAATTTCACCCCATAGACTTGCATTGAATTAGGGTTAGCGATAAGCCTGAAACTAGGGTTAGGGTTAGGGTTAGAGTTCCTTAAGTACTACAAGTCCCAAAATTTGGTGTGGGCGCTTCTTGGGGGCTCCTGATGAAAAAGCAAGTGGCCCCATGTCGATAGGACAAAGTTGAAATTTCACCCCATAGACTTGCATTGAATTAGGGTTGGCGATAAGCCTGAAACTAGGGTTAGGGTTAGGGTTAGCTGAAATTAGGGTTATGGTTCCGGGGTTCCTCGAGTACTACAAGTCCCAAATTTGGCATGGCCGCTTCTTGGGGGCTCCTGATGATAAAGCAAGTGGCCTCATGTCTCTAGGACAAAGTTGAAATTTCACCCCATAGACTTGCATTGAATTAGGGTTAGCGATAAGCCTGAAACTAGGGTTAGGGTTAGGTTTAGGGTTCCTCAAGTACTACAAGTCCCAAAATTTGGTGTGGGCGCTTCTTGGGGGCTCCTGATGAAAAAGCAAGTGGCCCCATGTCGATAGGACAAAGTTGAAATTTCACCCCATAGACTTGCATTGAATTAGGGTTGGCGATAAGCCTGAAACTAGGGTTAGGGTAAGGGTTAGCTGAAATTAGGGTTAGGGTTCCTCAAGTACTAGAAGCCCCAAATTTGCTGTGGGCGCTTCTTGGGGGCTCCTGATGAAAGAGCAAGTGGCCCCATGTCTCTAGGACAAAGTTGAAATTTCACCCCATAGACTTGCATTGAAATAAGGCTGAAGCTAGGGTTAGGGTTAGGGTTAGGGTTAAGATTAGGGTTAGGGTTAGGGTTCCTCAAGTACTAGAAGCCCCAAATTTGCTGTGGGCGCTTCTTGGGGGCTCCTGATGATAAAGCAAGTGGTCCCATGTCTCTAGGACAAAGTTGAAATTTCACCCCATAGACTTGCATTGAATTAGGGTTAGCGATAAGCCTGAAACTAGGGTTAGGGTTAGGGTTAGGGTTCCTCAAGTACTAGAAGCCCCAAATTTGGTGTGGGCGCTTCTTGGGGCCTCCTGATGAAAAAGCAAGTGGCCCCATGTCGATAGGACAAAGTTGAAATTTCACCCCATAGACTTGCATTGAATTAGGGTTGGCGATAAGCCTGAAACTAGGGTTAGGGTTAGGGTTAGCTGAATTTAGGGTTAGGGTTCCTCAAGTACTAGAAGCCCCAAATTTGGTGTGGGCGCTTCTTGGGGGCTCCTGATGATAAAGCAAGTGGTCCCATGTCTCTAGGACAAAGTTGAAATTTCACCCCATAGACTTGCATTGAATTAGGGTTGGCGATAAGCCTGAAACTAGGGTTAGGGTTAGGGTTAGGGTTCCTCAAGTACTAGAAGCCCCAAATTTGGTGTGTGCGCTTCTTGGGGGCTCCTGATGAAAAAGCAAGTGGCCCCATGTCTCTAGGACAAAGTTGAAATTTCACCCCATAGACTTGCATTGAATTAGGGTTAGCGATAAGCCTGAAACTAGGGTTAGGGTTAGGGTTCCTCAAGTACTAGAAGCCCAAAATTTGGTGTGGGCGCTTCTTGGGGGCTCCTGATGAAAAAGCAAGTGGCCCCATGTCTCTAGGACAAAGTTGAAATTTCACCCCATAGACTTGCATTGAATTAGGGTTGGCGATAAGCCTGAAACTAGGGTTAGGGTTAGGGTTAGGGTTCCTCAAGTACTAGAAGCCCCAAATTTGGCGTGGCCGCTTCTTGGGGGCTCCTGATGAAAAAGCAAGTGGCCCCATGTCTCTAGGACAAAGTTGAAATTTCACCCCATAGACTTGCATTGAATTAGGGTTAGCGATAAGCCTGAAACTAGGGTTAGGGTTAGGGTTAGGGTTCCTCAAGTACTACAAGTCCCAAAATTTGGTGTGGGCGCTTCTTGGGGGCTCCTGATGAAAAAGCAAGTGGCCCCATGTCCATAGGACAAAGTTGAAATTTCACCCCATAGACTTGCATTGAATTAGGGTTGGCGATAAGCCTGAAACTAGGGTTAGGGTTAGGGTTAGCTGAAATTAGGGTTAGGGTTCCTCAAGTACTAGAAGCCCCAAATTTGGTGTGGGCGCTTCTTGGGGGCTCCTGATGATAAAGCAAGTGGCACCATGTCTCTAGGACAAAGTTGAAATTTCACCCCATAGACTTGCATTGAATTAGGGTTAGCGATAAGCCTGAAACTAGGGTTAGGGTTCCTCAAGTACTAGAAGCCCCAAATTTGGTGTGGGCGCTTCTTGGGGGCTCCTGATGAAAAAGCAAGTGGCCCCATGTCTCTAGGACAAAGTTGAAATTTCACCCCATAGACTTGCATTGAATTAGGGTTGGCGATAAGCCTGAAACTAGGGTTAGGGTTAGGGTTAGCTGAAATTAGGGTTATGGTTCCGGGGTTCCTCGAGTACTACAAGTCCCAAATTTGGCATGGCCGCTTCTTGGGGGCTCCTGATGATAAAGTAAGTGGCCTCATGTCTCTAGGACAAAGTTGAAATTTCACCCCATAGACTTGCATTGAATTAGGGTTAGCAATAAGCCTGAAACTAGGGTTAGGGTTAGGGTTAGGGTTCCTCAAGTACTACAAGTCCCAAAATTTGGTGCGGGCGCTTCTTGGGGGCTCCTGATGAAAAAGCAAGTGGCCCCATGTCTCTAGGACAAAGTTGAAATTTCACCCCATAGACTTGCATTGAATTAGGGTTGGCGATAAGCCTGAAACTAGGGTTAGGGTTAGGGTTCCTCAAGTACTAGAAGCCCCAAATTTGGTGTGGGCGCTTCTTGGGGGCTCCTGATGAAAAAGCAAGTGGCCCCATGTCTCTAGGACAAAGTTGAAATTTCACCCCATAGACTTGCATTGAATTAGGGTTGGCGATAAGCCTGAAACTAGGGTTAGGGTTAGGGTTAGCTGAAATTAGGGTTATGGTTCCGGGGTTCCTCGAGTACTACAAGTCCCAAATTTGGCATGGCCGCTTCTTGGGGGCTCCTGATGATAAAGCAAGTGGCCTCATGTCTCTAGGACAAAGTTGAAATTTCACCCCATAGACTTGCATTGAATTAGGGTTAGCGATAAGCCTGAAACTAGGGTTAGGGTTAGGGTTAGGGTTCCTCAAGTACTACAAGTCCCAAAATTTGGTGTGGGCGCTTCTTGGGGGCTCCTGATGAAAAAGCAAGTGGCCCCATGTCTCTAGGACAAAGTTGAAATTTCACCCCATAGACTTGCATTGAATTAGGGTTGGCGATAAGCCTGAAACTAGGGTTAGGGTTAGGGTTAGGGTTCCTCAAGTACTACAAGTCCCAAAATTTGGTGTGGGCGCTTCTTGGGGGCTCCTGATGAAAAAGCAAGTGGCCCCATGTCTCTAGGACAAAGTTGAAATTTCACCCCATAGACTTGCATTGAATTAGGGTTGGCGATAAGCCTGAAACTAGGGTTAGGGTTAGGGTTCCTCAAGTACTAGAAGCCCCAAATTTGGTGTGGGCGCTTCTTGGGGGCTCCTGATGATAAAGCAAGTGGCCCCATGTCTCTAGGACAAAGTTGAAATTTCACCCCATAGACTTGCATTGAATTAGGGTTAGCGATAAGCCTGAAACTAGGGTTAGGGTTAGGGTTAGCTGAAATTAGGGTTAGGGTTCCTCAAGTACTAGAAGCCCCAAATTTGCTGTGGGCGCTTCTTGGGGGCTCCTGATGAAAGAGCAAGTGGCCCCATGTCTCTAGGACAAAGTTGAAATTTCACCCCATAGACTTGCATTGAAATAAGGCTGAAGCTAGGGTTAGGGTTAGGGTTAGGGTTAAGATTAGGGTTAGGATTAGGGTTAGGGTTAGGGTTCCTCAAGTACTAGAAGCCCCAAATTTGCTGTGGGCGCTTCTTGGGGGCTCCTGATGAAAGAGCAAGTGGCCCCATGTCTCTAGGACAAAGTTGAAATTTCACCCCATAGACTTGCATTGAAATAAGGCTGAAGCTAGGGTTAGGGTTAGGGTTAGGGTTAAGATTAGGGTTAGGGTTCCTCAAGTACTAGAAGCCCCAAATTTGCTGTGGGCGCTTCTTGGGGGCTCCTGATGAAAGAGCAAGTGGCCCCATGTCTCTAGGACAAAGTTGAAATTTCACCCCATAGACTTGCATTGAATTAGGGTTGGCGATAAGCCTGAAACTAGGGTTAGGGTTAGGGTTAGGGTTCCTCAAGTACTAGAAGCCCCAAATTTCGTGTGGGCGCTTCTTGGGGGCTCCTGATGAAAAAGCAAGTGGCCCGAAAGTCTCTAGGACAAAGTTGAAATTTCACCCCATAGACTTGCATTGAATTAGGGTTGGCGATAAGCCTGAAACTAGGGTTAGGGTTAGGGTTAGCTGAAATTAGGGTTATGGTTCCGGGGTTCCTCGAGTACTACAAGTCCCAAATTTGGCATGGCCACTTCTTGGGGGCTCCTGATGATAAAGTAAGTGGCCTCATGTCTCTAGGACAAAGTTGAAATTTCACCCCATAGACTTGCATTGAATTAGGGTTAGCGATAAGCCTGAAACTATGGTTAGGGTTAGGGTTAGGATTCCTCAAGTACTACAAGTCCCAAAATTTGGTGTGGGCGCTTCTTGGGGGCTCCTGATGAAAAAGCAAGTGGCCCCATGTCGATAGGACAAAGTTGAAATTTCACCCCATAGACTTGCATTGAATTAGGGTTGGCGATAAGCCTGTAACTAGGGTTAGGGTTAGGGTTAGCTGAAATTAGGGTTAGGGTTCCTCAAGTACTAGAAGCCCCAAATTTGGTGTGGGCGTTTCTTGGGGGCTCCTGATGAAAAAGCAAGTGGCCCCATGTCGATAGGACAAAGTTGAAATTTCACCCCATAGACTTGCATTGAATTAGGGTTGGCGATAAGCCTGAAACTAGGGTTAGGGTTAGGGTTAGCTGAATTTAGGGTTAGGGTTCCTCAAGTACTAGAAGCCCCAAATTTGGTGTGGGCGCTTCTTGGGGGCTCCTGATGATAAAGCAAGTGGTCCCATGTCTCTAGGACAAAGTTGAAATTTCACCCCATAGACTTGCATTGAATTAGGGTTGGCGATAAGCCTGAAACTAGGGTTAGGGTTAGGGTTAGGGTTCCTCAAGTACTAGAAGCCCCAAATTTGGTGTGTGCGCTTCTTGGGGGCTCCTGATGAAAAAGCAAGTGGCCCCATGTCTCTAGGACAAAGTTGAAATTTCACCCCATAGACTTGCATTGAATTAGGGTTAGCGATAAGCCTGAAACTAGGGTTAGGGTTAGGGTTCCTCAAGTACTAGAAGCCCAAAATTTGGTGTGGGCGCTTCTTGGGGGCTCCTGATGAAAAAGCAAGTGGCCCCATGTCTCTAGGACAAAGTTGAAATTTCACCCCATAGACTTGCATTGAATTAGGGTTGGCGATAAGCCTGAAACTAGGGTTAGGGTTAGGGTTAGGGTTCCTCAAGTACTAGAAGCCCCAAATTTGGCGTGGCCGCTTCTTGGGGGCTCCTGATGAAAAAGCAAGTGGCCCCATGTCTCTAGGACAAAGTTGAAATTTCACCCCATAGACTTGCATTGAATTAGGGTTAGCGATAAGCCTGAAACTAGGGTTAGGGTTAGGGTTAGGGTTCCTCAAGTACTACAAGTCCCAAAATTTGGTGTGGGCGCTTCTTGGGGGCTCCTGATGAAAAAGCAAGTGGCCCCATGTCGATAGGACAAAGTTGAAATTTCACCCCATAGACTTGCATTGAATTAGGGTTGGCGATAAGCCTGAAACTAGGGTTAGGGTTAGGGTTCCTCAAGTACTAGAAGCCCAAAATTTGGTGTGGGCGCTTCTTGGGGGCTCCTGATGAAAAAGCAAGTGGCCCCATGTCTCTAGGACAAAGTTGAAATTTCACCCCATAGACTTGCATTGAATTAGGGTTGGCGATAAGCCTGAAACTAGGGTTAGGGTTAGGGTTAGGGTTCCTCAAGTACTAGAAGCCCCAAATTTGGCGTGGCCGCTTCTTGGGGCCTCCTGATGAAAAAGCAAGTGGCCCCATGTCTCTAGGACAAAGTTGAAATTTCACCCCATAGACTTGCATTGAATTAGGGTTAGCGATAAGCCTGAAACTAGGGTTAGGGTTAGGGTTAGGGTTCCTTAAGTACTACAAGTCCCAAAATTTGGTGTGGGCGCTTCTTGGGGGCTCCTGATGAAAAAGCAAGTGGCCCCATGTCGATAGGACAAAGTTGAAATTTCACCCCATAGACTTGCATTGAATTAGGGTTGGCGATAAGCCTGAAACTAGGGTTAGGGTTAGGGTTAGCTGAAATTAGGGTTATGGTTCCGGGGTTCCTCGAGTACTACAAGTCCCAAATTTGGCATGGCCGCTTCTTGGGGGCTCCTGATGATAAAGCAAGTGGCCTCATGTCTCTAGGACAAAGTTGAAATTTCACCCCATAGACTTGCATTGAATTAGGGTTAGCGATAAGCCTGAAACTAGGGTTAGGGTTAGGTTTAGGGTTCCTCAAGTACTACAAGTCCCAAAATTTGGTGTGGGCGCTTCTTGGGGGCTCCTGATGAAAAAGCAAGTGGCCCCATGTCGATAGGACAAAGTTGAAATTTCACCCCATAGACTTGCATTGAATTAGGGTTGGCGATAAGCCTGAAACTAGGGTTAGGGTAAGGGTTAGCTGAAATTAGGGTTAGGGTTCCTCAAGTACTAGAAGCCCCAAATTTGCTGTGGGCGCTTCTTGGGGGCTCCTGATGAAAGAGCAAGTGGCCCCATGTCTCTAGGACAAAGTTGAAATTTCACCCCATAGACTTGCATTGAAATAAGGCTGAAGCTAGGGTTAGGGTTAGGGTTAGGGTTAAGATTAGGGTTAGGATTAGGGTTAGGGTTAGGGTTCCTCAAGTACTAGAAGCCCCAAATTTGCTGTGGGCGCTTCTTGGGGGCTCCTGATGATAAAGCAAGTGGTCCCATGTCTCTAGGACAAAGTTGAAATTTCACCCCATAGACTTGCATTGAATTAGGGTTAGCGATAAGCCTGAAACTAGGGTTAGGGTTAGGGTTAGGGTTCCTCAAGTACTAGAAGCCCCAAATTTGGTGTGGGCGCTTCTTGGGGCCTCCTGATGAAAAAGCAAGTGGCCCCATGTCGATAGGACAAAGTTGAAATTTCACCCCATAGACTTGCATTGAATTAGGGTTGGCGATAAGCCTGAAACTAGGGTTAGGGTTAGGGTTAGCTGAATTTAGGGTTAGGGTTCCTCAAGTACTAGAAGCCCCAAATTTGGTGTGGGCGCTTCTTGGGGGCTCCTGATGATAAAGCAAGTGGTCCCATGTCTCTAGGACAAAGTTGAAATTTCACCCCATAGACTTGCATTGAATTAGGGTTGGCGATAAGCCTGAAACTAGGGTTAGGGTTAGGGTTAGGGTTCCTCAAGTACTAGAAGCCCCAAATTTGGTGTGTGCGCTTCTTGGGGGCTCCTGATGAAAAAGCAAGTGGCCCCATGTCTCTAGGACAAAGTTGAAATTTCACCCCATAGACTTGCATTGAATTAGGGTTAGCGATAAGCCTGAAACTAGGGTTAGGGTTAGGGTTCCTCAAGTACTAGAAGCCCAAAATTTGGTGTGGGCGCTTCTTGGGGGCTCCTGATGAAAAAGCAAGTGGCCCCATGTCTCTAGGACAAAGTTGAAATTTCACCCCATAGACTTGCATTGAATTAGGGTTGGCGATAAGCCTGAAACTAGGGTTAGGGTTAGGGTTAGGGTTCCTCAAGTACTAGAAGCCCCAAATTTGGCGTGGCCGCTTCTTGGGGGCTCCTGATGAAAAAGCAAGTGGCCCCATGTCTCTAGGACAAAGTTGAAATTTCACCCCATAGACTTGCATTGAATTAGGGTTAGCGATAAGCCTGAAACTAGGGTTAGGGTTAGGGTTAGGGTTCCTCAAGTACTACAAGTCCCAAAATTTGGTGTGGGCGCTTCTTGGGGGCTCCTGATGAAAAAGCAAGTGGCCCCATGTCCATAGGACAAAGTTGAAATTTCACCCCATAGACTTGCATTGAATTAGGGTTGGCGATAAGCCTGAAACTAGGGTTAGGGTTAGGGTTAGCTGAAATTAGGGTTAGGGTTCCTCAAGTACTAGAAGCCCCAAATTTGGTGTGGGCGCTTCTTGGGGGCTCCTGATGATAAAGCAAGTGGCACCATGTCTCTAGGACAAAGTTGAAATTTCACCCCATAGACTTGCATTGAATTAGGGTTAGCGATAAGCCTGAAACTAGGGTTAGGGTTCCTCAAGTACTAGAAGCCCCAAATTTGGTGTGGGCGCTTCTTGGGGGCTCCTGATGAAAAAGCAAGTGGCCCCATGTCTCTAGGACAAAGTTGAAATTTCACCCCATAGACTTGCATTGAATTAGGGTTGGCGATAAGCCTGAAACTAGGGTTAGGGTTAGGGTTAGCTGAAATTAGGGTTATGGTTCCGGGGTTCCTCGAGTACTACAAGTCCCAAATTTGGCATGGCCGCTTCTTGGGGGCTCCTGATGATAAAGTAAGTGGCCTCATGTCTCTAGGACAAAGTTGAAATTTCACCCCATAGACTTGCATTGAATTAGGGTTAGCAATAAGCCTGAAACTAGGGTTAGGGTTAGGGTTAGGGTTCCTCAAGTACTACAAGTCCCAAAATTTGGTGCGGGCGCTTCTTGGGGGCTCCTGATGAAAAAGCAAGTGGCCCCATGTCTCTAGGACAAAGTTGAAATTTCACCCCATAGACTTGCATTGAATTAGGGTTGGCGATAAGCCTGAAACTAGGGTTAGGGTTAGGGTTCCTCAAGTACTAGAAGCCCCAAATTTGGTGTGGGCGCTTCTTGGGGGCTCCTGATGAAAAAGCAAGTGGCCCCATGTCTCTAGGACAAAGTTGAAATTTCACCCCATAGACTTGCATTGAATTAGGGTTGGCGATAAGCCTGAAACTAGGGTTAGGGTTAGGGTTAGCTGAAATTAGGGTTATGGTTCCGGGGTTCCTCGAGTACTACAAGTCCCAAATTTGGCATGGCCGCTTCTTGGGGGCTCCTGATGATAAAGCAAGTGGCCTCATGTCTCTAGGACAAAGTTGAAATTTCACCCCATAGACTTGCATTGAATTAGGGTTAGCGATAAGCCTGAAACTAGGGTTAGGGTTAGGGTTAGGGTTCCTCAAGTACTACAAGTCCCAAAATTTGGTGTGGGCGCTTCTTGGGGGCTCCTGATGAAAAAGCAAGTGGCCCCATGTCTCTAGGACAAAGTTGAAATTTCACCCCATAGACTTGCATTGAATTAGGGTTGGCGATAAGCCTGAAACTAGGGTTAGGGTTAGGGTTAGGGTTCCTCAAGTACTACAAGTCCCAAAATTTGGTGTGGGCGCTTCTTGGGGGCTCCTGATGAAAAAGCAAGTGGCCCCATGTCTCTAGGACAAAGTTGAAATTTCACCCCATAGACTTGCATTGAATTAGGGTTGGCGATAAGCCTGAAACTAGGGTTAGGGTTAGGGTTCCTCAAGTACTAGAAGCCCCAAATTTGGTGTGGGCGCTTCTTGGGGGCTCCTGATGATAAAGCAAGTGGCCCCATGTCTCTAGGACAAAGTTGAAATTTCACCCCATAGACTTGCATTGAATTAGGGTTAGCGATAAGCCTGAAACTAGGGTTAGGGTTAGGGTTAGCTGAAATTAGGGTTAGGGTTCCTCAAGTACTAGAAGCCCCAAATTTGGTGTGGGCGCTTCTTGGGGGCTCCTGATGAAAAAGCAAGTGGCCCCATGTCTCTAGGACAAAGTTGAAATTTCACCCCATAGACTTGCATTGAATTAGGGTTGGCGATAAGCCTGAAACTAGGGTTAGGGTTAGGGTTCCTCAAGTACTAGAAGCCCCAAATTTGGTGTGGGCGCTTCTTGGGGGCTCCTGATGAAAAAGCAAGTGGCCCCATGTCGATAGGACAAAGTTGAAATTTCACCCCATAGACTTGCATTGAATTAGGGTTGGCGATAAGCCTGAAACTAGGGTTAGGGTTAGGGTTAGGGTTCCTCAAGTACTAGAAGCCCCAAATTTCGTGTTTGCGCTTCTTGGGGGCTCCTGATCAAAAAGCAAGTGGCCCGAATGTCTCTAGGACAAAGTTGAAATTTCACCCCATAGACTTGCATTGAATTAGGGTTGGCGATAAGCCTGAAACTAGGGTTAGGGTTAGGGTTAGCTGAAATTAGGGTTAGGGTTCCTCAAGTACTAGAAGCCCCAAATTTGGTGTGGGCGCTTCTTGGGGGCTCCTGATGATAAAGCAAGTGGTCCCATGTCTCTAGGACAAAGTTGAAATTTCACCCCATAGACTTGCATTGAATTAGGGTTGGCGATAAGCCTGAAACTAGGGTTAGGGTTAGGGTTGGGGTTCCTCAAGTACTAGAAGCCCCAAATTTGGTGTGTGCGCTTCTTGGGGGCTCCTGATGAAAAAGCAAGTGGCCCGAATGTCTCTAGGACAAAGTTGAAATTTCACCCCATAGACTTGCATTGAATTAGGGTTGGCGATAAGCCTGAAACTAGGGTTAGGGTTAGGGTTAGCTGAAATTAGGGTTATGGTTCCGGGGTTCCTCGAGTACTACAAGTCCCAAATTTGGCATGGCCGCTTCTTGGGGGCTCCTGATGATAAAGCAAGTGGCCTCATGTCTCTAGGACAAAGTTGAAATTTCACCCCATAGACTTGCATTGAATTAGGGTTAGCGATAAGCCTGAAACTAGGGTTAGGGTTAGGTTTAGGGTTCCTCAAGTACTACAAGTCCCAAAATTTGGTGTGGGCGCTTCTTGGGGGCTCCTGATGAAAAAGCAAGTGGCCCCATGTCGATAGGACAAAGTTGAAATTTCACCCCATAGACTTGCATTGAATTAGGGTTGGCGATAAGCCTGAAACTAGGGTTAGGGTAAGGGTTAGCTGAAATTAGGGTTAGGGTTCCTCAAGTACTAGAAGCCCCAAATTTGCTGTGGGCGCTTCTTGGGGGCTCCTGATGAAAGAGCAAGTGGCCCCATGTCTCTAGGACAAAGTTGAAATTTCACCCCATAGACTTGCATTGAAATAAGGCTGAAGCTAGGGTTAGGGTTAGGGTTAGGGTTAAGATTAGGGTTAGGATTAGGGTTAGGGTTAGGGTTCCTCAAGTACTAGAAGCCCCAAATTTGCTGTGGGCGCTTCTTGGGGGCTCCTGATGAAAGAGCAAGTGGCCCCATGTCTCTAGGACAAAGTTGAAATTTCACCCCATAGACTTGCATTGAAATAAGGCTGAAGCTAGGGTTAGGGTTAGGGTTAGGGTTAAGATTAGGGTTAGGGTTCCTCAAGTACTAGAAGCCCCAAATTTGCTGTGGGCGCTTCTTGGGGGCTCCTGATGAAAGAGCAAGTGGCCCCATGTCTCTAGGACAAAGTTGAAATTTCACCCCATAGACTTGCATTGAATTAGGGTTGGCGATAAGCCTGAAACTAGGGTTAGGGTTAGGGTTAGGGTTCCTCAAGTACTAGAAGCCCCAAATTTCGTGTGGGCGCTTCTTGGGGGCTCCTGATGAAAAAGCAAGTGGCCCGAAAGTCTCTAGGACAAAGTTGAAATTTCACCCCATAGACTTGCATTGAATTAGGGTTGGCGATAAGCCTGAAACTAGGGTTAGGGTTAGGGTTAGCTGAAATTAGGGTTATGGTTCCGGGGTTCCTCGAGTACTACAAGTCCCAAATTTGGCATGGCCGCTTCTTGGGGGCTCCTGATGATAAAGTAAGTGGCCTCATGTCTCTAGGACAAAGTTGAAATTTCACCCCATAGACTTGCATTGAATTAGGGTTAGCGATAAGCCTGAAACTATGGTTAGGGTTAGGGTTAGGGTTCCTCAAGTACTACAAGTCCCAAAATTTGGTGTGGGCGCTTCTTGGGGGCTCCTGATGAAAAAGCAAGTGGCCCCATGTCGATAGGACAAAGTTGAAATTTCACCCCATAGACTTGCATTGAATTAGGGTTGGCGATAAGCCTGTAACTAGGGTTAGGGTTAGGGTTAGCTGAAATTAGGGTTAGGGTTCCTCAAGTACTAGAAGCCCCAAATTTGGTGTGGGCGCTTCTTGGGGGCTCCTGATGATAAAGCAAGTGGTCCCATGTCTCTAGGACAAAGTTGAAATTTCACCCCATAGACTTGCATTGAATTAGGGTTAGCGATAAGCCTGAAACTAGGGTTAGGGTTAGGGTTAGGGTTCCTCAAGTACTAGAAGCCCCAAATTTGGTGTGGGCGCTTCTTGGGGGCTCCTGATGAAAAAGCAAGTGGCCCCATGTCTCTAGGACAAAGTTGAAATTTCACCCCATAGACTTGCATTGAATTAGGGTTGGCGATAAGCCTGAAACTAGGGTTAGGGTTAGGGTTAGCTGAATTTAGGGTTAGGGTTCCTCAAGTACTAGAAGCCCCAAATTTGGTGTGGGCGCTTCTTGGGGGCTCCTGATGATAAAGCAAGTGGTCCCATGTCTCTAGGACAAAGTTGAAATTTCACCCCATAGACTTGCATTGAATTAGGGTTGGCGATAAGCCTGAAACTAGGGTTAGGGTTAGGGTTAGGGTTCCTCAAGTACTAGAAGCCCCAAATTTGGTGTGTGCGCTTCTTGGGGGCTCCTGATGAAAAAGCAAGTGGCCCCATGTCTCTAGGACAAAGTTGAAATTTCACCCCATAGACTTGCATTGAATTAGGGTTAGCGATAAGCCTGAAACTAGGGTTAGGGTTAGGGTTCCTCAAGTACTAGAAGCCCAAAATTTGGTGTGGGCGCTTCTTGGGGGCTCCTGATGAAAAAGCAAGTGGCCCCATGTCTCTAGGACAAAGTTGAAATTTCACCCCATAGACTTGCATTGAATTAGGGTTGGTGATAAGCCTGAAACTAGGGTTAGGGTTAGGGTTAGGGTTCCTCAAGTACTAGAAGCCCCAAATTTGGCGTGGCCGCTTCTTGGGGGCTCCTGATGAAAAAGCAAGTGGCCCCATGTCTCTAGGACAAAGTTGAAATTTCACCCCATAGACTTGCATTGAATTAGGGTTAGCGATAAGCCTGAAACTAGGGTTAGGGTTAGGGTTAGGGTTCCTCAAGTACTACAAGTCCCAAAATTTGGTGTGGGCGCTTCTTGGGGGCTCCTGATGAAAAAGCAAGTGGCCCCATGTCGATAGGACAAAGTTGAAATTTCACCCCATAGACTTGCATTGAATTAGGGTTGGCGATAAGCCTGAAACTAGGGTTAGGGTTAGGGTTAGCTGAAATTAGGGTTAGGGTTCCTCAAGTACTAGAAGCCCCAAATTTGGTGTGGGCGCTTCTTGGGGGCTCCTGATGATAAAGCAAGTGGCACCATGTCTCTAGGACAAAGTTGAAATTTCACCCCATAGACTTGCATTGAATTAGGGTTAGCGATAAGCCTGAAACTAGGGTTAGGGTTCCTCAAGTACTAGAAGCCCCAAATTTGGTGTGGGCGCTTCTTGGGGGCTCCTGATGAAAAAGCAAGTGGCCCCATGTCTCTAGGACAAAGTTGAAATTTCACCCCATAGACTTGCATTGAATTAGGGTTGGCGATAAGCCTGAAACTAGGGTTAGGGTTAGGGTTAGCTGAAATTAGGGTTATGGTTCCGGGGTTCCTCGAGTAGTACAAGTCCCAAATTTGGCATGGCCGCTTCTTGGGGGCTCCTGATGATAAAGCAAGTGGTCCCATGTCGATAGGACAAAGTTGAAATTTCACCCCATAGACTTGCATTGAATTAGGGTTCGCGATAAGCCTGAAACTAGGGTTAGGGTTAGGGTTAGGGTTCCTCAAGTACTAGAAGCCCCAAATTTGGTGTGAGCGCTTCTTGGGGTCTCCTGATGATAAAGCAAGTGGCCCCATGTCTATAGGACCAAGTTTAAATTTCACCCCATAGACTTGCATTGAATTAGGGTTGGCGATAAGCCTGAAACTAGGGTTAGGGTTAGGGTTAGGGTTCCTCAAGTACTAGAAGCCCCAAATTTGGCGTGGCCGCTTCTTGGGGGCTCCTGATGAAAAAGCAAGTGGCCCCATGTCTCTAGGACAAAGTTGAAATTTCACCCCATAGACTTGCATTGAATTAGGGTTAGCGATAAGCCTGAAACTAGGGTTAGGGTTAGGGTTAGGGTTCCTCAAGTACTACAAGTCCCAAAATTTGGTGTGGGCGCTTCTTGGGGGCTCCTGATGAAAAAGCAAGTGGCCCCATGTCGATAGGACAAAGTTGAAATTTCACCCCATAGACTTGCATTGAATTAGGGTTGGCGATAAGCCTGAAACTAGGGTTAGGGTTAGGGTTAGCTGAAATTAGGGTTAGGGTTCCTCAAGTACTAGAAGCCCCAAATTTGGTGTGGGCGCTTCTTGGGGGCTCCTGATGATAAAGCAAGTGGCACCATGTCTCTAGGACAAAGTTGAAATTTCACCCCATAGACTTGCATTGAATTAGGGTTAGCGATAAGCCTGAAACTAGGGTTAGGGTTCCTCAAGTACTAGAAGCCCCAAATTTGGTGTGGGCGCTTCTTGGGGGCTCCTGATGAAAAAGCAAGTGGCCCCATGTCTCTAGGACAAAGTTGAAATTTCACCCCATAGACTTGCATTGAATTAGGGTTGGCGATAAGCCTGAAACTAGGGTTAGGGTTAGGGTTAGCTGAAATTAGGGTTATGGTTCCGGGGTTCCTCGAGTAGTACAAGTCCCAAATTTGGCATGGCCGCTTCTTGGGGGCTCCTGATGATAAAGCAAGTGGTCCCATGTCGATAGGACAAAGTTGAAATTTCACCCCATAGACTTGCATTGAATTAGGGTTCGCGATAAGCCTGAAACTAGGGTTAGGGTTAGGGTTAGGGTTCCTCAAGTACTAGAAGCCCCAAATTTGGTGTGAGCGCTTCTTGGGGTCTCCTGATGATAAAGCAAGTGGCCCCATGTCTATAGGACCAAGTTTAAATTTCACCCCATAGACTTGCATTGAATTAGGGTTGGCGATAAGCCTGAAACTAGGGTTAGGGTTAGGGTTAGGGTTAGCTGAAATTAGGGTTAGGGTTTCGGGGTTCCTCGAGTACTACAAGTCCCAAATTTGGCATGGCCGCTTTTTGGGGGCTCCTGATGATAAAGCAAGTGGCCCCATGTCTCTAGGACAAAGTTGAAATTTCCCTGGAGTGCACAGGAGCGCTTGAGTTTCTCCTTTTGAAATCAGGCCAATCTAAAGTTATTTGAAGGTTGGCGTTCGTTCTTTCTGCACCACTACGCACATATTCATATTGTAACATTCCTGACGTGTGTTCAGTATTGTATGTGTTCCACTGTTTATTATTTATTTATTTATTTGATAACCACAAAAATAAAGTATTCCGTCAGAAATTCTACTTGTGGTGATTGAGGTCTATATGTTATAATATCTGATGATTTTATTTTTGCGGCTGCATCTGATGATTTTATTTTTGCGGCTGCATACCATTAGCAAAAAGCCCTTTGTGGATACGACGCAAAGGTGGCGGAGAGTACGACACTTTTTCGGCGTATGACGCTGGGTGAGCAACTACTTTGAAATGAATGGAGGCCACTATGTTGGACCCGGGGGTCTTGGTCGTGGGATCGAGACTTTATCGGTTGTGTGTGTGTGAGTGGGGTGCACATCTTCACTCAGTCTCTTCATTGGTTCTCTCCAGGCAATCTTGGCTACCTCCCACAGTCCAAGGACACGCACTAGAGGTTGATTGGGAGCACTTTGGGAGTTTTGCTGTAAGTGTGACCTCTATGTAGATGCCCATGCAATAGTGATGGTGACGGTGATGGAACCCTGCGTCGCATGGAGCTCAACCTGCACGATAAGCAAGAAATTTGGCGGATGGCTTTTTCTCCAGGTTTCCTTGACATATATTTTTCTGTAATAAATGTATATATATATAAATATATATATGCCATTGTCCACAAATTAAAACCCAACAAACTCTTGGGTAATGTTTGAAGCAAAACTGCTCAGTCTGATCACTCTGTCAACCTAGAATCAACCTAGAAACACTGCCGTCATTGAATCAACTCCACTAATCCCTAACCACTGTGTACGTGTGTGTGTGTGTGTGTGAGAGAGAGACAGAGAGAGAGAGACAGAGAGAGAGTGAGAGGGAGGGAGAAAGAGAGATGAGAAATGTGATGTGATGTGTGTGTTTGTCTGTGCCTGACCACAAATGGGATTTGGCTTTTTAATTAATTCAGGATTTGTTAAGGGCAGGGGGTCAGAGAGATAGATAACACAATTACACCCTGGGCCTCATTTCACAAAGGAAGTTTAACATCGAGTTTAACCGTTAACTCATGTTGAGCTTCAGGTCCTCTGTGTATAATCGGCTGTTTTGAGTTGGGTAAAGTTATGCGTGTGCACCGCCACTGTGAAAAGCCCATACTAATGGAGCTGCGATATTACAAGTCCCCCACCGTGGCAACTCTACAAGCACAACAAGCAGAGGTCCATGCACTTCATACCACTGGACAGGGAACCCCCTCATGCGGTGGCACAAGAAATTTAAGATCATTTTACCAGAAATTGGGCGACACTGCAGAGTCGAGGAAAGCCTGGGGGTGGGGGGGGGGGATGTCTTTAAAAGCAGATTTATTTTGTATAAATGCGCTCTCCTCAGCCAAATCCCAATATTTCACATAACAAATAACTGCTGGTGCTGGGAGCACCAGGGCCCTGTTCTCATTAGTCAACAACTTTTACTCCTCGGACCACTGTAACTATTTTATGTCATTTTTCAACACTAAAATAGCCACCGTCCACCATCAACTGACCCTTCACATGTCCGGCTGTCCATCCCCTTTTGTTCCTCACCCTCCTGTCTCTCCTGCTTCCAACTCCCCTCTGATCTATCAAAACTCATCCAGAATTCAAAGCCGTCCACCTGCCAACTTGACCCTCTGCCATCCTCCCTGATTATAGCCTCCCTCCCCTCATAACTGCCATCTTTCAGACCTCCCTCTCCTTTGGTACTGTACCATCATCTTTCAAAGCCGCTGCTGTTACTCCTACACTGAAGAAGCCGAGTTTAGTCTCATACACACACACACACACACACACACACACACACACACCCACACACCTTATCATATATATCGTAAATATTGTTTATTTATTTTTTAAGAGCGCAAAACATTGATAAGTTTCAAGTTCACTTACACTTGAAACCTACACGTACTCGATCACATCAGCCATTAAACAGATACAAATCACACTTAGGTGGCAGTAACTGTAAAATATATAACAATGAAAATATATAAATATACTGACGAGCCTTGACTGCCTTCCGATCATGACCGCGGTCATAATGCCCGGAGTGCACAGGAGCGCTTAAGAGCACCAGTGTTTATCTTTTTGAAATAAGACTAATTAAAATGATGTGAAGGTTCGACTTCCTTCTTGCCATACAGTCAACCACTCTCGTAATCATATCATAACATTCCTGACGTGTTCAGTTTTGTATGTGTTCCACTATTTATTAATGTTCGTGTTGCTGTTAGTATGGGCTGAACATACTTCCCCTTTAAGAGGACAGCAAAGACCCCGGAAAGATGTGTGTACTGTGCTTGGGGCTGTGGGGATGTTTGGAGAGACCGTAGCAAACTGTGTCCTTCTTGGTGCAAGTTCATGAGAAAGCCAACGTGCATGTTATTTGACAACAACAAAAATAAAGTATTCCGTCAGAAATGTAACTTCTGGTGATTGAGGTGTGCACGTTATAATATCTGACGATCTAGCACGTGGTCAGGTAACCAGCGCGCAATTTGCGCTTCTGACTCCTCGGGTGCCGCATTTGTGGTCGCAAAGGTGACGGAGATTATGGCCGTAAAGTTGCAGCAAAAAGCGCTGCAGTTTTCCGCTGCGCTTCATTCTTTGTGAATCTGGCGCTTTGTCTTAGGCTTGTTGGCCGCTTTTGTTTTTTGTGTGGCATTCTGTGTGTGCGAGTGCGTGTGTGTGACTGTGTGTGTGTGCGTGTGTGTGTGTGAGTGAATAGAGCAGTGAGAAATGTTTAACTTATTAAAGCTTATTGGCTGCTTTCAGCAAAAGGTGTCCGCCCAGATTTTGCAGTTCCCACGAAGTCCTTGTCAGCTCCGATTATGATTGATACATAATATGTGCATGTAATAGGACCATAGCACATGCACCAGACACATGCTCGCACGCACGCACGCACGCACGCACACACACACACACACACACACACACACACACACACACACACACATTTGTCTGTTTGTTTTTGGATGAATAATGCACTACAAGTAGCTCAGTATAATTACACTTTGAAGGAAACCTTGCACCTATCAGAATATGGAATATGGCCTCTGGGGGTAATTGTTAGTAGTTGTTTCACTGCTGCAAATTTTGCTCTGGATTCGAAATTCTACTTCTGAGTTTTGTGTGTTACGTTTACTATCAAACAGAAGAAAAATTCCTCATTTGGCCATTGGGGGCGATCAGTGTACGGACAGTTGCGTGACCGTGGTGGCTGTGCAATGCCTATGTGTGGCTGGCAGGAATGTGCTGGGTTCAATAATTTGAAAGATGAGATCAAAACAGAAGGCCGGGGTTGCTCAAAGACACTTGGCTCGGCAGTGAGACCGCGTCATGAACGGCTCTTCATCATTTTCTGCCAGGTGGACTGAAATGATCACATTTTTTGTACGACTCCAACTTTTGAGTGACCCCCTCTCCCCCCCTGCCCCACTCACTCAGCCACATCTTGTTAGTATTTTTGGTCTTTTAGTTAATGAATGAAACCGACATATGAAAACTTGCATAAGGGTTCAACTGTATTAATGTTAAGAAGCAATGCTTCAGTTCTCTTGAGTTTTCCAACAGTCAGACTAAATGCAGCATGTAACCTGTTTTACGACACACAGGAGGCTGATTATGGTGGTTTTGTTGTTACACAGTCTCGAGTCCCCTTGACACTGGAACCAGTCGACAGACAGGGAAATACGTGTGTGTGTGTGTGTGTGTGTGTGTGTGTGTGTGCGCGCGTGCGTGCGTGCGTGTGTGGTTCAGGTGGATGGGGGGGGGGCTGTGAAATCTAAGACGCTGCATTAATAGACTCATTTCCACCGCAACGCGCACACACAGCCAAGTGTGGAGGGACCGAACATGGCCTCAGTGAAGAAATGGATTAGATTAAAACACATGAAGGGCAGAGAAAAAAAATAGACAGCAAACCCAGCAAAGGATGAAGGAAGACTATGAAACTAGAACGGAGCCCAGTGGTAAATGATGGCGTTTTTTGCGACGACTTCGCCCCCGTAACTGTCACCACTTTAACGTCGTATCCACCAAGTTTTTAGCCCCTATTGATATGCATGTGCAAAAACGCCAAGAGATATGACACCTGAAGGGTCAGGAGTCACATTGCGCCCTGGATCACGGGCTATGAAGACGCGTGAGGTTATAAATAGATATGTATAAAGAATGTGAAGCATGAAATCGTTTGACCACTTACACCTGGAAGTTGCCCTGCACTTACTATACATGTACTGTATATTGGCTCGTCACGTCACGTCATCTCATGTATTTCTAAAATATGTATTTCCATAGCTAGTCTATATCAAGCTGAGTGAAAGAGTGGCAAGCTGACTATAGGTAAACACACACACACATATGTGCGTGCATGCACACACACACACACACACACACATATATATGTATGTAAATGCAATCAAAGTGACAAAGAGGGAATCAAGTGCTGTCCCATGTTGTCTGCCGCACCGTGCCCGTGATCGAACCCACACCTTCCTTGCTGTAAGGCGACTGCAGCGACCACTGCACTGTGCTCCACTGTGTCGCCCCCCCAAAAGTGAGACTCGTGGTGGGGTGGTGAAGATGTGAAGGAAACCGGCATCAAATGTCAGCCAGTGTTGCCGTTGGCCTGTGGGGCCGAGAGTCAAGATTCATCCGCAGGCGGCTGCGTCCCAACAGGAGACAATTTGTAGAGAATTTGTAAGCCTACATCCTCCTCCACTCTGTCTGGCTGACGCTTTTACGCCTGAGGTTTGTTGTCATAATAACAGTCCAGCACATACACACACACACACACACCACCATAACCAACACACATACACACACTCACCCTAATTGTTTTCTGGTATAAGTTACAAGTAGGGGAATGTGTGTGACAATCCATTTAGCTGTGTGAACAAGAAGAATAATTCCGAGAATTAAGAGAATCATCGAGAATAATTGTGTTAAACTAATTCTGTGCATTAGTTTAACACAAGCTACAAAATAAGTGACTCCTAAAATGACCTTATGTCGGTCAAAAACACATTTCAGGAATATTTTTGTTTTTCCTTAAATCCTCTAACACGTTAATCAAGAGCAATATTAATGAGTGCAAACAAAAACAAAAGTACAACCACTGCACTACAACCCAGCCTGGTCGTTTATGATGGCATGTAGCTATCTATGTATGCATGTATGCATCGCATGTCTCCATTTTCCAGCAGCAGCTTTGCCCACTCACTGTGACTGCTGAAGCCAAAGAGCTCTGCTCACTTTACGCAGAGGAGACGCAGGGACAGAAAATGTGAGCTTTGGCAAAAGGGGGAGACAGCGACATGACATGGAGAGATGTTTTGTCTCAACCACTTTGGGCAGCGATCCATTAATCTCTTGTGTTGCCTTCAGTTCCCAGAACTTCCCCGGTGTTCCGTCGTGGCTGTGCAGAGGCCTTCGCTGAGATCCATCAGTTTGTGACAACGTATGCTGGCTGCATCCTGACGTGATGACACTCCTCCAGCAGACAGCTGACTAGCAATTGCAGGATTTCACCAGGGAACCAAGGGCCAATTCCAATTCCTCCCTTAACTCCTCAATCTCAACCCTCGCCCTTAACCCTCAATTTGGCCCTCAATCTTGGCCCTCAAAAATAAGTGTAAGGGCTTAGAAATGGGACACCCCTTAAGTGCAGTTATGTCTTCAGACTGTGGGGGGCGGCCTTGCGCCAAATCTACGTCCAGTCTGTCAAGAAGACGACAACGACGAAGAAGAAGGAGAAGAAGAAAAAGACGGCGAAAAAGGAAGAAGTCCTCCTTCGCTACACAACGAGGTATACAAGTAATGTGAAGCCGGGACCGCCCGTCCGGTTGACAAACCTCGTAAAGTAAAAAAAAAAATGTTACGCAACAACAATGTCAATAATCCATAAAAAAAAGTCTTAAACTAAGACAATACAATGGTTTCGTAATATTTATATCTTTATTAACTAAGAAAATACTTCCATTTGTAGCTCGCTTTTACATCGCGATCTTTTTCGAAGATGTCTTGGCGAAAATACGCAATGCCTTCTGGGTAGCCCTTACTGCCAAGGGTGGTGCTGGAGAATCTCAATATTGAGGGCGATACAGCCCTTAAACTCCTCCCTCAACTTGACGTTCTTAGAATCGGGACAGCACTTGCACCTCGCGGGAGCGCGCATTTTTGAGATTGAGGGTTGAGATTGAGGGTTAAGGGAGGAATTGGAATTCACCCCAAGTCTTCTCACAGCAACAATTACTTCTTTGATTTCTGACAATCATCATGTTTATTTATTTATTCATTTGTTTATTTAATTAGGACCCCCGTCAGTTTTCACAATGTGAAGACTACTCTTCCTGGGGTCCACACAAAAACAGACAGAACATTACGATAATTACTAAACAGGAGAGAGGGAGGTCTCCAAGATGGTTGGTGTTCCCGTTAAAGACCACGGAAGATACAAATGTTCCCTTTAATGTGGTTTATTTACTGCGGCCTTCTGCCATTCACACACAGAAAATAACCACGGAGAACCAGATGAACGTGATGAAAGGCGAAAACTCAGCCAGCCTCTGCTGCACCGAGAGGGAAAGCTAGCTTCTCCAACACCTTATCTGACACACGTGTGATGCGTTCAACAGAGTCGGAGGAACTGTGGTGCATTCAGGAGAGTAGGACATAAGTAACCCGAAGCAGAAGTTCAACTTTGTCGTCTATCCACACCGTCTTTTTGCGTGCATTCTTTGCCGTCTTCGTTGTGATGTATTTGCGAGCTGCTACTTCTGTAAATACACCGGACTCCAGGTCTTCTTCTTCTTCCGCCTTCAGGGAGTAAAACCACAGCGCCACATAAGGCCTGGCATGAGCACTTTCCAGCGTTTCCGTGTACGTGAGGAGATTTTTGGAGACGGCTTTGTGTAATCTCTTTCTTTTTTGAAATGCTTTTCTTAACATTTTCTTCAAAAAAAAAAAAATCCTCTCCTTGTAAACGGAGCCATAAAAATGTCTTAAATGTATTTCCATGTTATTAGGTTGTTGTTTTTCTAAGGGAGCCTGGCCTAGCCGCTGCCAGTTCATCAGTAACTCTGAGAGCACCGACCGTTCCACTGCATCTTCGTCTCAGCCTGCTCAGCTGTTGTTATCCAGCCATTTGTTTTTGGACTGACACCCTTAGTTGAACCTTTAAATCTTTTCAGTTATTAAATCGACTTTGTTTAATCTGCATTGTGGGTCCAGCTTCGTTTGAACCCAACAGTCCCTGGCTGCACACTTTGTATGACAGTATTCTGCTCTTTATTTCTCATGAGCTTGAACACACCAAGTTGACAAGACATGCCCATCCCTCCCTCTGTGTGTGTGTGCGTGTGTGTGTGTGTGTGTTTGTGTGTGTGTATGTATGTGGTTAACAATCACAGACGTTTGTCTACAAAACAATTTCCTCATTTTTCACCTGATGAACACACACTTTGACTTTGACGCACATCCAGATCTCCTTACTCGCTCCTTATCTCTCTCTCATTTTATCTTAATGCTGTTTGTCTGCCATTGTGTGTGTGTGTGTGTGTGTGTGTGTGTGTGTGTGTGTGTGTGTGTGTGTGCTTGACATTTCAGTGATGGAGTCCATCTATTCCACCTTCTGTCTCAGGTGTCCCTCAGCACTACTCACAACACATCAGTCATCCTAAAGCTGCCCTGAAGGCCCAAAACACACACACACACACACACACACACACACACACACACACACACACACACACACACACACCTTATAGACAACTGCAAAGATAAAAGCGCACACGTCAAACACAGACACCATAGAAACATGTTGGCTCTTTCCTTCACCAGGGCAAGCCCACATCTGGATGGTAGTTTGGATGAAAGGTGTATGTGTGTGTGTGCGTGTGTGTGTGTGTGTGTGTGTGTGTGTGTGTGACGGTGGGCACTGAAGAGATGTGGTGCTATAACCAAGATCTCAACACACACTGCTCACACAGACACACAGAAACTCACCCAGAGAGAAATGCACGGCAGGCCTCCGGCAGATTCTTCAGTCCATGTCCCCATCATGGGTGGCAGGACACACAGACACACAGACACGCATGCACGCACACACACACACACACACACACACACACACACACACAACAGTAGAATGATAGGTGAAGATGATGCTAAAAGCACTGAAGTGCTAATGACACTGAGCTGGAAGCATGAAAAACTTTCAAGGTGGCGTCCAACACGTGTGTATGTGTGTGTGTGCGTGCGTGTGTGTGTTCTGTCGAGGTGGTAATTTCATCCGAGACCCTCAGAATGACCCCAAAACACATACTGCCCCCCACGCCTCAGGCCGCACACAAGCCAAAACACACACTCAGCCAAGCCACACACAGTCACAGACATCAGTTCACCTCCACAACACACACACACACACACACACACACACACACACACACACACACACACACACAATATGCATTCTTTTAAGTTAGTCATTGATAAGAGAGTGCAGCAGCAGCAGCAATAACCGGCGAGCATGGACAAAATTGTAATGATTTAAAATTGAATTCAGTTGAATAAAAATCTGGTAAATAATAAATATCTGTGACAAAAGCCAAGACCTAGACCACGGATGTCAGATAACACTTTAGTAAAGCTGCAAAACATACTTAGTGGTAACTTACACATGTGTATAAAAACAAAATCTCTCACATTCTTTGTCTTGCTTTGCTGAAATGCTGAATGAATTTTTGGGCTCCTGAGGGGTCAAAGTTAATCTGCCCACTGTTGTAGTGAAAACAGTAGCTCAGACTAGAGGAGGCTTCCCTTCTTCAAGTCTCCCTCTGCACTGCCCTGACATGGAAGGCCCCTGTTGTGTACAACTATTTTTCAAAATGGAGAGAAAATTATTAAATAAGATATTGGCTGCCCCAAAAGTCGCTGAATGATGTCATCACCTAATTTGCGTAACTGATCACACTGTAAGGCTGCATGAGAGAGGAATAACGTTGAGGGGGAGTGTTTGAAATGTCCAAAACTACAAATTAACTTGCTTCTGAGAGAAAAGCTATTTCTTTTTGGTTTTAAACCTTTTTTTTTTTGTGGTCCACAGTCGGGGGCCTACAGAAAGGGACAAGAAAAAGTACCGTATGAGTAACCATAACCACAGCAAATAAGAACAAAGTAACCATTTTAATCATAACCTGAGGGCCGCAGAGAATGAGGTAATATTTAAGAATCGTCTTAAAACTCATCTTTTTAATCTGGCTTTCAATTAACATCAATTTTATTGTTTTTATATTTATAAATTGTATTTTTAGTTGTTAGTCTTAGTTTCCTAGTTCTTTTACAGTTTTACAGTATTTTCCCACCTACTTGCTTAGTACATCCTCATTTTATATATTGCACATATCTTAATTGAATTTTATTTCTCTGTTTTAGATATTTTATGTATTTTATGATCTAATGCACATATCTTAATTCATGAATTATTATTCTATTTTATTCTCTGTTTTAGATATTTTATGTATCTAATTTCCCAGTGTTTCCTCGGTGGGAGCCCTCTGCTGGGGGGCTGATGCGCCCTCGCCTCACGACGGTGGTGCTTGGCTCTTCCCCGTCCGGGTTGGTTCGCGGACCCACGCTTGCGGCCGGGTCTCATTGGTTGTGGCCGCTACCCGATGAAGAGGGCTCGCCAGGAAAGTCTTTTCCTCTCTGGTTCATCCGTGCTCAGCATCATTTTCCGTTTTTCGTGGGTATGCTTGTGCTAGTGTGTGTGTGCGTGTGTGTATGTATGGTTGGGGTGGGTGGGGACATCTACATGGGTGTGGGGGGCTTTGTTTTAAACTGTAAAGCACTTTGTGCTGCTCTACAAATAAAGGTTTGATTGATTGATTGATAACATTTGAAACATACCACCAATCCACAGTAACAATTATTGTCGGGTTTTTTTTTCTTCTTTTTTGTCTTCCCACATGCATGATTCATTTCTAGACTGGACACTGAGGTGTAAACATCTAACTTGACTGGCTTGCACGATTCATGAGCAGGTCAGAAGAACGATGGTGGTTTCACATCTGAGTCTCCAAAAGTCTCCAATAGCAGCAGAAAAAGGGGCTCGATGTGTTGCTAGTTTTTGGAACAAAAAAAAAAAAGAGGGGCTACGAATACTCACTAAATTTAGTGACAAAGTTGCTAAGTTGGCAATACTGCTCATGACAACACCAACCCATGACAGGAACATCTTCATCAAGTTCAGGCATGACATCACTACGGCAGGACTGATACGCTGTGATGAGTCTGCCTGCAGGGATGAAGTCCAGAGACGGAACGCTTACAATAATAACTCAAACTAAAGAGCTGCTGATAAACTGTCGGAGGAAGCAGGAAGATCCCGGCCCTGTCGACATCAATGGGAGCACGGGAGCGAGGGTCACTGGCTCTCTTTTGGGATTATCAACACCACTCCAAAAAGAAAAAAAGACATAGCGTGGCACTTCTCAGCTAAGCTAACCTGCCCCAGACTGTAATGTGTGTGGTGGAGGCAGAATGCAGACAACTCATGCAGACAATGCAGACAAAAAAATATTTATTTTAAATAATATACAAAACTAAATGAAGGGTGTACACAAAGGGGTGAAAAATTAATCAAAACAAGAACGGGAGAAACACCAAAAAACAAACTGACCTGAAACCTCCAAGAGGGCAGGGGGACACAGGTGAAAACAATCAAGGCCAGGACTGACAACGAGACACACAGGTGACAAAAATCAAAGGGCAACAAAAAGGCGTAAAAAAATAAACAACAGGAAGTAACGAACGGAAAAACACAAGGAGACAAGACTATCAAAATGAAACAACAAAATAAGAGACAATGCCAACTGCACATGACAGACACTGCCAACTGTTTTTCGCTGAGCATTATCACCCACAACAGTTTGGTGTGGTTCAAGAGCCAGGACAAGGCAGACAGAAGGAACAGGAATCGGGTCAGAAAGTCAGAAGTCAGCAGCGGAAATGATCCAGACACAACCGTCATCACTGAGTGACACACACAAAGACGTTTGTCTCCAGTGTGCAAAACAATGTTATTCACAGGTGTTGTAACCTAGGTCACGCTTCTTAACACCGCTGTTGCAAAGTGAGACATGACACAACCATTCAGAACCTCAATTCCAGACTCACAGAAAGATTATTTTTTTTTATCCAAGAGACATTAAAACGTCCAAGGTCTTCTCTGCCGTCTGAGACTGCCTTGATTTTGTCCGCTCGCTTTCTAGTTGCAGAGTGTGGGATGAAAAACGCGAATAAAGGCAAGTGTTACATGGATCTTTTAAAATAGAAGAGGTCATTCCTTTCTTGTTAAAGAAAATTGTAAAGTATGAAAAATTGTACTGCTATATACTTTAGGGAAACCAAGTTACTACTCAGTTCTCGGAAAGCAGAAAACACTGACTGAACAGTACACATTGTTCTATATGACATTTGCATACTTTTTTGTCTATATGGTAAACGCCAGTTACAAGAACAATCGGACAGATTAATTGCAAATGGAGACAAAAGTCCGTCGTCAGTGGCTTTCCGATCTGGTCTGCAGCTTCTCACCACACAGCAAGCAGAGCCACCCGAAAAATTCCGCACAAGGCCACATCTGTGCAGCATATGACCACACAGCCGTGCCATTTTGTGCTGTTTTTGTGCACTGCAGCCAGGCCAACTCTCAGGAAACAGCGGAGCACTCTCATGAAGAGAGTGAGGGGTTACGAATCAAAGGTTATTGAGAACGAGACAGAAGCAACGTGTGCTGAAGCAAAGATGCAATTATTAATTACTGATTGCTGGTGTTACTCTCTGGAATGCGCATTGTTTAAGCATGAATATGTGCATTGCTGATATATTCCAGATGATGGTTTACGTGAGGATATCTCTTAGCCTGCTGATCACGTGACTTACAGGAAGCTCCGCCCACCCTGCTCTCTCTCAGTATCATCATCATCATCATCATCATCATCCGTATGCCCTGGCAATGTTTCCATTCTCACATATGACTCATGTCCAATTTAATTTTTGCCTGTTCAGAGGACAATAAAGCTCTGAGAATAAAGAATGCTTGGGGGGGGGGGGGGTACACTAGAAGGGTTTTCCTTTTCACGAATGCGCTTAAATATATTCAGGTATTACCAACAACCTCAAAAGTATGTGTGTGCCGCATATCCCCTTGTTGTTTTGCATTTGTGGAATCAGAGAGGAAGCTGGTCTCTCATCTACACTGCTAGTAAGGTGTCATTAATCACCCTTGCAGTCACGAGGCAGGCCGGGGCCGGCGGATGGGACTGTGTGTCTGTAACACTAAACCACACAATGCCTCGCCTCGTACGAACGCTGTCCGTTCTCCATCGATCACACATCTGGATCCCATTGTCTCGCGCCTCGACATCAGACAGTCATCTGGATCTCATGGTGGGGGGGTGTGGTGGAGGAGGGGGGCGAGAGGGGCACTGTGATTACTGGTAGAGTGATTAATCATAAACATATTGAAAACAAGATGAAGCAACGACAGACTTGGACCACAGGGCAGAGGGATAATGGCCCCCCTGCTCTGTGGAGTCCACAGTGTTGATCATGTCACCGAGCTGAGACTTTCAAGGCCAAGAGGTGAACATGAACCCTTGATGAAAGGCTTAAAGGGTACAACCTGAGCTGTAACCGAGAAGTTCAAGTGAATGAATGCATAACTATGTTTTATATTAACATAAGCAAGATGTTGCTCATCGAGAGCCTGAGGTCTGTCTGTGGGACTGTTTCAACTTTTAAAAACGTTTGTGCTGAGGCTCTGTCACGAAATATTTAAAGGTCCAGTGTGTAAAATTTGGCCTAATATATGATATTGGTAAAAGCTCAATATCCTGCCCGTAAATATATGAAAAAAAGTGTATGTTCACAGTACCATAGAAATTTGGTTTCCCTATCCATATATCCATATATACGCGCGTGTGTGTGTGTGTGTGTGTGTGTGTGTGTGCGTGTGTGTGGAGAGAGACAGAGATCAAGGGTCTTGCGCCCACTTAACTGCCATCTTCCACTGCCATATTTTTAAGGAAGCCCGGTGTGGACAATCCAGGTCGCCTGACAACACATTTCGTATTTATGTCCTCAAATACACCAACGAAGAAGAAGGTGGACGAGATATCCAGGTTTGGGTGCGCAGGCCACTATAGTTCACTGGCAAACTCAGGAGAGGGAGGGCGAGCGAATGAGTGCTGCAATCTAACACCTGACCACTAGATGGTAAATTTTTACACACTGTACCTTTAAGCAGAACAACATGAGTTACCTTGGAGTGAAGTTGAAAGTTACAATTAACTTAGTATTAAGATTATAAAACATGTGCCACCTTCATACATGGTTTTAATGACAAAATAAATTTCAAATAAAAACTGACCTGCCAAGGCTAGCTTACAACCCCTTTAAAACAAGTCCACCATCAAACATCCATCCAGTCACTTCTGATGTTTTAATAATCACTGTTGGGGAGAGGCACCTTCAGGGCTCTCACTTAAGGTTGTTCCAAGCCCAATACAATGGGAAGTGTTGCAGCGGCATCCAGCATAAACCCGATGACCAACTCAACATACGCACCCGTGGCCATGCCAGAAGGGAACAAACAAAAGTATTTGCATCCAGTGTTTCATCCAAAATGCTTAACACAGAATTCACTTTATGTGACGGTGAGATGCAATCTTGATTTGTAGAAGGGTCAGGTAAAAATTTCAAATATATGAGAATGACAATGAACCACTGACTGAATTCGAAAATAAAGTAATTGCCAAGTGTAAGCAGCATGGAGTGCGTAGAATGTCAAACTAATGCGAAGTTTAAAGTTTACGCCCATGAATGCAGTTTGCCCTCCGTGTCCCTTTATTGTTCACTCAAATGCAATCAATCCTCCCTCATCACCTCCCGACGGAGACAGCTCTCACCCTCACAAAAATGTCTTCTGGGCTTTAATCTCGAAAATTCCTTTCAAATTCATTTCATGACAATCCTCTCGTAAGATGGCAAAGAGGCAGAGGAACTGTTGGAAAGCATAATGTTTAAAACAGAAAATCAATAAAAGTCTCTTGTGATTTAAGTCAGACTCTCCAGATGCTGGACACTGGACAAACTCCCATCTACCTCTTCTCTCTCTTCAGCCGTCACCCGATGATCAAAGGATTTTACAAAAGGATGATGTGTGAGTTGTAACTTTTCTTTCAAAATGGGAAAGGGGTGTGGGGGTTAACAATGTTGACTATACACTAACTGCAATGATGTTCAGTACCCGGCGAGATATTTGTAAGTCATTGCTTTTATTCAATGAGTCTGATGTAGAAGGCAAAGACCTGCATTCAACAAAGATGTACATATATTTCAAACACTTGATTTTATCAGGCATTTGCACGTTACATCAGGCAAGACAGTCCCTGTATTGTCATTTTGTATTTTTGAAATATAAAAAAATGACGAGTGACTTGTGGTGATTGCACCACATTTTATTGTTTAAAAAAAAAGAAAAAGAAAAAGAAAAAATGCCAACCCTATTACTCGTTACTTACAATTGCATTTTAATTTACATTTTTCTACTTTTTCTACTTTTACTTTTTCTCAAGTTTCCAACCACGAACAAGATGGAGTGGTGCCAGTGTGATGAGAATGAGGACCAGATTTTTGAAGTAAGAATCACAGGGAATGCCGACTGTTAGCTGCAGACAATATGTTCCACGATTGGGCTTTATTGAGAAATGCATTTTACCGCCAGTTCATGGGGACCAAATCAAAGAAAGGTGAAGGTCATGTCTTTAGATGCCAATTCCAGCAAATTAGCAAAAAGGACGATGTCAGTCTGTCACGGACTGACAGAGATCATTGTATAAAGAGAGCATCTTCAACTTGAAGTTTGAAGTCAAGCAGGAGTGTTAATGTTAGCCTAATCAGATGACAAAAATATTCCTGTTAAGATTTTTTTTTTAAAAACATTTGAGTACCAAATCCAAAGAATTCCTAAAGGGTTCTATTACTCTGTTGTACTGCCTGTCTGCATCTTTCAGGATTATTCGCCACGGATGCTAATATGGAAAGTCTTGTCTGTTCTGTTGCATTTCTGGCATAGGCTTTAAGTCTTTCGGGGGCTGAAAACATCCACTTGACAAAGGCAGTGGACATGGGTCTAGTCACAGTGTTCCATAGTGCTTCCGTGTCCCTCTGCTGTCTTGGACTGACAATTCAATAGAAGTTTACTTCCTGCTTTGACTAAAAAAAACACCAAGTTGATCTGTTGCAAATAGCAGACATACAGCTTGTAGGGCTCATAGTGAGTACGACCTCATTAGCTTCAGGGTTGGCAGCCTTTGACCATCCAATCAGAAGACCTGAAAATGCTGATGTAACCCTATTGTAACCCTGTTCCTGCTTAATCTCGAAATCTGATTGGCTAAAGCAACAGTGTCAGTCAGTGTCATTTATTTTAAGTTACAGGTTCCCTCACTTGTTGATTCTCGAGGTCTCGAGGCAGCTCCCCTATGCCCTGACAACACAGAGGAGCAGAATGACGAGTGGATAGAAGTTTCAACGGAAAACAGTGAACTCAGCACAGCAAAGAGAAACACTCTGAAATGACGGACTTGAGTCAGACATTGCATTGTGATTAGATCTGTGATCAGATAAGGCCTTGCTGGCCAGGAAGGCCCGCCTCTTGTTGCAGATATCCAATAGAATGTCATAGTCCCAACCTGCCATCAGCAGGCATGAGACGGTAAAGAGGAAGACACTCATGTCGATATAAATCACTCGGAATTCAGTCCATTTGTTACTTTTTTCGTCACAAATGTTTTTTTTTAAATCCCAAAATAGGGTCACTCTGAAATTTATAAGACCTTCTTTTCATTATGGAAAGTGCAACGATAGAGTAGCAATATCTTTTTTTCTCTCTCTAATATGAATCAAAACTCTGTTAGAGGAATAACTAGAGTGAATAATGTTTCAGATACCTTTTGAAATTCCAAATGACTTTGTGCTAAACGTTAACACTGAGCAATGATACATCTGCACATAATTACTTACATGTCTTTAAATGGAAAAGTGTCAGGCTATTTCTGTGCCATTTCATGGGATCCCTTTCCTTTTAATTTGAGTGGATTGATTTTTCTTTTGAAGAATTGTACGTCCCCTTTCTACCTCTTTGGGAACTCTACCACATACCGGGCTAATGCATAACAATGACTGTGAAGCCTTGGAACCGATATGCTTTAGTTGATACCTTGCGTGTGAGATAGCAAGCTATTTATATATTGTTCTATCCCTCCTGTGAACATTTGCATGCCTACTTCAGTAGATCACTATGTGACAACAAATTCACCGAAGGCTGGGCGGATTGCTCAATTAGCTCTGTTGACTTTAGGACTTGCAAAGGTCATGGAGGTCAGCATCTCATTTGTTAGTCAAATCTGCTATCATTCCAGTGTTGCTGGCAGTGAGTGCACGGCCCCAGACACGCGGAGCCTGTCTCCAAGCAGGTTTCAGAGAAAAATCAGCCTACGGACATCAGACATTTGGTGCTATCTTTGATCTGCGGATTAAAGTAATTGATGCTGAGTTTTATGGGATGGAAGAAGTTCGCTGCGTGGAATATCTTCTCCGGCTGTGAGAATCTGGACGAGCCATTACACTCCCCGACCCTCTGTTCAGTTTCAGCTCAGGGCAGACAGCCCCCCCCTCCCCCAATCACACCCCTGGCACCTCTCCTCCTGCCCCGCTCGGGGGCGATAAGCCCCAATTATGACTGCCCTCATCCAAAGTTCAGACACTCACATTCAAACTCAAATGCAAAAATACATCTAAGTAAGCGGCCACGCACACACGCGCGCGCAAGAGGTGGTCAGGTGCCCCAGACAGCATTCCCCCGTGTGATTAGGCTTAGTGAGCCATCTCCCCTCTCCAACCTGTCGCCAGTAGCTCTGCATGGTCTTAACACCCCGCCAGCCGGCAACACAACACCACTGTCTGTGCCTGAGTGCGACACAGAGCCAGTGTGTGTAAGCATGCATCCACAAATCCAGCCTGTGTGTGTGTCAAATTTCTCTCTTTCACATGCATCTACAGTGTGTGCATGTGTGTGTGTGTGTGCGCGCGCATGTGTGTGTATGTGTGTGTGTCTGCTGTCTGCAACCCCTAAAGCTGTGTGGATTAGTGACTGGACCCTACCAGAGCATGACAAGGCCTTTGTCTCTCAAGCTCAGTGGTATTATGGATGAGCATGTTCTTTTTAATGTGCGTCAGTGTGTGTATGTGTGTGTGTGCACACACACTCACAGGCCCGCTTGATCAGACACAGGCCTGCTTGACCTGCGGACATGAATGAATGAATGAAGCTTATTGCTGTTTTTTTTGTTTTTTTATTTCAACACACAATATTTACAGTGATATAATTTTGGAGAGATGTTTACTGAGCGTGAAAGAGGTTTTCTGTCTTGACGTAAGCAGGCAAAGACTTGACGGCAAGGTCTCCGTAGGTACTACAAGGGATTAGCCTTGCTATCGGTAACAGCTAATCAAGGATTTTATTGGCTAAAGGGTGATGCACATAGCATAAGTAGCTTGTCATGACCATGTCAGCCTCTAATTTCAGGATTTTGAGGCATTTGCAGGACTATTTTTCTTTATCTTCTTCTTTTGGCAACATCACGTCTCCAAAATAGGAAATCTCTTCTTTTTTTTTTGTAAAGTTTTCCCTGATGCCAAACCAAACAAGGAAATGGAGTGTTTATGTTCACGTAAGATGCCAAACCACACCTGTGTATTATGTCTTGTGTCTTCCCACTGGCTGCAGAAATGGCTACATAAATCTTGTATGCAGTTCTCTCTCTTTTTCTTAAAGCTTGTGGCTTCAATTCAAACACACTGGGCACGAGATCCACACAAATGTGTTCATCTCGTGCCCCTTCTATTGTTGGGTCTACAGTATTGTGATGTAGCAGCGCTGCAGCGCGGCTGAAGTTCAGTTGATGTAAATACATCAAAAAGGTCACAGTGCAGGTGAGTTTTGGCTCTTTTATTTTAATGTGCTATTATATCTAGTAGCGTTCAACATTATGCCTGTCATAGGTTCATAACACAGATTAACATTTTTCATTCAGAAATAAAGGTGTCCGAGACAAATTTAAAATAGCTGTGAATTATTTCCTTTGCTATTGTCCACAAGGCTGAAGCTAAGAATCAATCCTGGTGTCACTTAGTGACACTGACACATGTGCGCGCGCTAATGGAGCCCTTGCTGCGTTTTTTCCGTGGAACTGTGATTCCGACTGGAAATACCAGAGCTTTGACCTCACGCAGGAAAGATCCCCCAGCCTAAATCCCTGTCTGCCATCTGATAGTCCGACACTGAGACCCACAGAGGTGTGCAGAGGAAAACCACAGACACCACCAGTTATTGTGGGGGTGGGGCGGTAGTGCAGCAGATGGTCGATAGTTGGTACGGCATAGTGGTACTTTCAGGGAACATCTTATGTTCATTATCATATGTCCTTTATCAAGAATTTGAAGCACGCTGTCGAGGTTGGGAAAAAAAAAATGTTCAGAAAAGCCAACTGTGATTCCAGCTTGTAGCCATGAAAAAGCTCAGGGGGAAGTTAACCAGACATGCACTCAACCAGTTAGTCTCCATCTTTCTTGTAAAAGTGAAAAGAATGCAGTTCAATAACATTTTTGATAAAACTCCGGTGAAATTTATTATCCTCATGAAAGGAACAAAGACTTGTTTCATAATGGGGTGGTGCAAATGTTCCAGAAAACGTTGTATTACCTCTTGCTTCAGATTTATGCAGCTGTGTTCTCACATCATTTTGTTTTTCTGTCCACGAAAATATGAATTTCTTTATTCAGGTGTTTTATCTTTTTTTTTTTCTCTCTCTGTGATTGTCAAAGCCCAATTTATCATTCGGCATTCCTTTAGACCCCTGTTTTCCCCAGACATTTTACAAAATATAATGCAAAAGGTGGTCAATCAAATCCTTATCAAGTCACCATCTGCTTTCAACACTTCCCCCAATTTTTGTGGTATTAATTCATCAAGGGGCTCCCAAAAAGAGTCTGGATTGGGAGTGATGACTATGAAGGCCTGGAGAAAGAGACAGAGCAGAGTTGTGACATGGTGCATTATCCTGTTGGAAGTAGACATCTATGTTACATCTCAATGAAGCTCAGTTAGTACTAAGGGACCACAAGTGTGCCAAGAATGCCCCCATGCCATCCCAGCACCATCAGCCTGAACCACTAATTCAGGGCGAGATGGATCCACAGCATCACCTCATCTCCAACTCAACTCTGATCCTCCCATTCCAGCGTGTTGTGGCAGAAACTGAAACTCATCAGACTTTTCTGAATTCTGGTAAGCCTGTAAGAAATATAGCCTTCATTCCACCAAAGACACATGGTGCTGCACATGTTCTTCTGCATACCTCAGTTGTAACGAGCAATCGTTGGAGTTGCTCTTGCTGTTCCATAATCGCAAACCAGTCCGGTTATTCTATCCGCTCAGTAGACATTTTCTCTTCTTGGGACCCAAGAGATGGAAGCGCATGGAAATGCCAGTACATCAGCAATTGGCCCACCTGACCTTTTTCAAAGGTCACAGTATCGCTATATGCAATGTTTATAACTAAAGTATGCACAAATTGTCATTTTCTGTTCAGTAAGGGGTCTTTGCGAACATGTTCACATGTGGTAGACTTTAAATAAGTTAGCTTGTGTTTCCTTAAACATACCTCTGTCTGGCAAACTGATTTGAGTTTTACACACCTATCTTTATCCTTGTTATATCCATTATATCCAGTTAGTTCATATATACTTCCAGTCTCAAATATGTTGAAAAACTTTTTGCACAGACCAAACCAACACACCTCACTGTGACAAAACAAACACTCGTAGTGTTTATAATGTACCCGTGCATAACTGAAACAAGCGTGCACGTACACACACTCCTACAAAGAAGAGCAAACTTGCGGTAGAAGGTCCCTGATGACTGAGTGGCCGTGACAGTGAGAGGTGACGTGGTACTGCGGTCTCAGAAAACCCTAGCAGATCAAATTAAATGTGGCTTTTGAATGTGTGTGTTTATATGTGGGCAAAAAAAATATGACGCTGGGCTGGACCAGGAAGAGAAACCCGCAGTGTGAGAGACAGAGTCCCACAAGGCTGCAGCCAATGGGCTGTTGTTGTTGTTTTCACACCACCACCACCACCGCAGCTAATGCCCGCACAGCTAAAGCGTAGTTATTTAGATTTCCTGTTTGGGTGCAGAAATGGCTGTGATAAGGTCCCAAAACACAGCCTCTCAGACACCAACTCCCTCACAAGTAAGATGGATCTTATGACATCAACGTATTTTGGGGGGGGGTTTGTGCAAACACATAAAGGTGGAAATGAAAATAGAAACCAGTTTCTCCCAGAGAGGGAGAGAGAGAGAGAGAAAGAGAGAGAGAGAGAGAGAGCTACACTCTGTTCAGTAAGGCTGAATAAGCGCACACATATTTGCGGCTTCTGTCACTAAAATCAAGAGGAAGTCACAGCCACTGCATGTAAGGAACCAAACTGAAAATAACTTATGAGTCAGCATAGCCACATTGCTGAGAGTCTAGCAGGTCCCAAAGCTCCTCCACTGCTGCTGTTCACATCTCCAGGGAGCTTTGCAAAAGGGTTTGTTTTGTCTTATCTTGTATTGTGGTTCAGCTTTTTCTTCTAATTTTCTGAATCAAAATCCTTCTTTTCTTCTTTAAACTTATCCTCTTTACACATTTCACCAGCATTGTGTCAAAGGGGTTTTTCTTTATGCTGTGGCCCCCCGCTGTCTCGCTGGCAGGTTGTCTGTTTCTTGCAGTAAACAACTACAAACACAGATGAGCATGGTGAATATCAAGCTGGTATAATGGTGACTTCAAAGATGGTGGCAGTAGCCTTAAAGTAACATTTAGCAAGTAAGCATTTTTGCTGCATTGTTTTGCAGTTCATAAAAATGTTGTTTTTCTAACTGTTGAAACACGTATTTAACAGCTCTGTGTCTTCGGAGAAGGTCAGTAGGAATTAAAGCTGCAAGCAGCGTTGATGGGGCTAAGCCCTGGTCAGGACCGCCTCACTCATACCCACTGACACCTGCCGACCCCTCGCGATGCCTACTCACCACTTCAGAATCCTGCCAATCCCTAGAGATGCCTGCCATCCCCTCCTGACGCCCCCCACACCCCGATGCCTACCGACCCCTTCAGACGCCTGCTGACCCCGAGTCAACCCTGTGGACCGCTTTCCTCGATGTCACTGCCATCGTCGCCAAGAATCCCCATAATAAGCTTTCTGCGGCGTGACTGTCTGATTCAGAGGCACTGCAGAGACAAGCAGGCTCATTCCTCATATCTGTGAAGTGTTTCACCGGTCTGGACCTGTGTGTCAAATTTGGTGAGTTTTGAAGCACGTTTAGAAGGTGAAATGTGAACTGGAAGAGGTCATAATCATATGCATTTTATCATATGTGTAAGCAAATGATGCAGAATTTGCACTTTCTGTTGGTTTCTGGTAAAAGCTGTTGTAAAGTGTAAATTACATGCCTTGATTAGACAATCACGTGGGTTCTTGAATGATGGTTGTACCACCTTCAACAAAACAATGTATTTTTTTTTCTTTTTTGTGTATTTAAGCCAGGGTGTATGTGTGTGTTCCTCTCTCTCTCCGCCTCCACTTCACTGATGTCTGCAGCTTCAGCCTGTACTTTGATCTTAGAGAGAGTAGAGACCAGTCGATGGCTATTTTTTGCTTTGTAGGTGGTGCCGATGGTCTGATCGGGTCGATGTTTTATAATCAGAATGTCAGGACCAGTGTTCACGTGTGTGTCAAATTTCATGAGATTTGGACCATTTTTAGTTTGTCAAATATATACTGGAGTTTTTAAAAATGTTGATTTTGACGAGTGTTCAAACAAGTGAAAATAGCTCACTTCCTGTTTGTCGAAATGAAAAAATTAGAGCGTATTCCATGTAGGGCTGGATGACACGGATACATGGGTTCTTGTCCCATGTGTGTACGTTCCTAGAGGGCGCTAGAGGCATTTTAGTTTTAAGATAATAGCCTAATTTAGTGGGATTTTGCGTGTACTGCGATTTTAGGTCATAAAATGGAAACTGTAGGAATCTGTACCATTGGCATTCTGAGCATACTGAAAATGTATTTGTTTAAGAAATCAGAACCACGGTGTTATCATAAGTGGCAACGAAAGACCGAGCAATCCCTACTTCATTAAAAAAAAATTGAATGGGATCTCACTCATTTGCTCCACAATATTTGATCTTCACAGTCTTACAGTTTTATCCTAAATTTTCACACCCTCAACATTTGCAATTTTGGAGGAGAGAATGTTTAAAAATTGGTGAATTTTTTTCCATCATTTTGCACATACCTGCAAAAAATCTCAATTTGTGCCTTTTCTGTCGAAGAAGACTCGGCCTGAGAGATTGAAATGTAGGTGAGGATTACACGCACGCTTGGGTTTTAGTCCCATGTCTCTACGACGTTCATACTGGCCGTGAGAATTATTCTAGTTTGAGTATTGGTTTTTTGCTTGTAGGTGGTGCTATTTAATTTTAAAAGGTTATAGGGCTTAAAATTTGGTCAAAAGACACGCAGGATAAGTAATAATAATAACAATAATAATAATAATATTAATAAACATTTGAAAAACAATGGGTCTTTCGCTGAAGCTTCTTCACTGAACAAGTCCAGTTGCCCCAACTTAACCCTTCTACTGGATTTTTTAAAAATGATATCACATTTTCTGATTTGAGGTTTTCTCCAGACTTCCTTCTTGGATGTTAATCACCTTGTGACGTGGTTCTTCGAGGACTCATCACTACAGACCAAACCCCCTTCGTCCCCCCGCAGTGTATGGATTTTTTTCTCTATCAGAGACGTATGAGTGGAGACATTTCCACTATGCTGTATGGGAGAATGTCACTCTGAAGTCTATCAAACTGGCCAACCTCGCCCTGTCTGCAATCACAACACAGAACAATCTGACCAGCGTGACTGGAGGTGAGAAACATCCTCGCTCCAGTGGCACGTCCAAACAGACACACAGGATCGCCATTACCCCCCCACCCCCACCCCACACACACACACACACACACACACACGCACCCCGCCGTGATGTCATCTTAAGTGTGTGCCAGCGGGCTTTTTTTTTTTATTATTATTTTTTTCCCTTGGAAGCCTAAGATCTCCTCCAAATCCACAGCAGACAAAGCCACAGCAGGTGGAAGGGGACAGAAGGGGAGAAAGCATGGGGGAGGGGGGGTTGCCGAGGGCTCAATAGCTCCTCTCACCACGCTGCTCGACTGGAAAGAAAAGGCTGATTAATAGGAGCCTAATAGGATGGAGGGGCCACAACACTTTGACTGACACTGGACAAGACCAGCAGGACACCAGCTGACCGAGAGAAAAAGTTAGGAGGAGTCAAAGAAAAGGAAAAAAACTGTTTCAAAAAGGTTAATACCACTTTTCAGGGAGGGAACCATTGTGATTGTGTGTGTGGGCTGAGTTTCTGTTCATGAGAGACTGGATTGATTTGATAAGATGGACAACTTCAGGATTTGAAAAGAAAAGAAAGAAGTTGAACAGAGGGATAAGAGATCTTCTCTCATCTGGAAGCGATGAGAGAAGATCTCTTCTAGATAAGAAGAACGTGGGTTCTGTACATTGAGTGAGGGTGCTACTAGGAAGGAGGCCAGAGACCCTGATTGTGGTTCCACTCTGTGACGCCTGCCAGGCTTTGTGCTAGACGCCTCCCGGGTCCTCTCTGTCAAGCTCACTCTGGTCCCTTGGACCTCAGCAAGGCTCCCAGTCGCCTGTTGTTGACTCCTCATCCTGTGTGTGTGTGTGCCTATGTGTGTGTGTGTGTGTGTGTGTGCGTGTGTGTGCGTGTGTGTGTGTCCAGAGGGGTCTTTGGAGGCCTACTGGGGGCTGGTGACTCCTCTTTGTCTCCGCTTGGCCTGCTGTCAAAGTGTCTTTGTTATGACAGTTGGGCTGCTTTTATACAGACTAAATCACTGCTCTCAGCTGTTCATTTACTGGCCTAACCCCAGACAACCCTCGTGACACCTAACACACACATGGGACGTGTATAATACACACACACACACACACACACACACACACACAAGGGTGCACGCACGCACTCACACATACACCTTCAACATCATCTTTCTCCTCCTTACATCCTTCTTGGTTTCATTTTCTTAAGCTAACATTTCTCCACACAGTCTTACAGTGAGAGTGAGAGTGAGAGTGAGGTTCCTGCAGGTCAGAGGGACAAATGGATGAAATGAAAAGGAGGATGAGGAGGGAACTTAACAATGCGAGGGGGTAGGGCAAAGGGTGTTTGACCTCTGACCTATGTGTTATGGCTTGGGCGGAGGGTAAGGTGGGGGGGGTCAGAGGACGCAATGACCCCGGCTAATCAGTAACTACATTATAGATGCGGCACACAAGAAGAAAGAAAAAAAAGGGACAAGGAGAAAAGCCCAGCAGAGTTTGCCTCTTGCTGTTGGAGCTACAGCAGCAGTTTCAGACAGAACCTGAAGGTCCGGCACTGCTTCACTTCACCAACATCTGAGTTCCAGGAGGAACTGGAAGAGAGAAGAGAAGGGCAGCTGATGACGCTGAAGAGAGGACTTGTGTCTTCAGAGAGAAAGCGAGCGTGATGTTATCAATGATATCTGGGGTCAATATTGATCCAGCTCGTGGTCAAAGGCAGATATGCACTTTTTTCTCTCCCTCCACTTTGTACGACTTTGTCCTTGTCTGTGTCAGTACGAGGAAGAGTGGACACCGTTCGCTCACTAGTGACCTGAGTTTTTTTTTTTTTTTTTTTTTTTTAAAGACAGACAAAGAAAAAGGAACCAACTGGGCCCCCAGAGCGAGCAAAGTGCGACAGCGGCCAGGAAAAACTCCCCTGTGGGGAGAAACCTAGAGCAGATCCAGACTCCAGAGGGCCGTCATCTGCCTATGACCTGTTGGGGTGAGAAGGAAATACAAAAATTGTAGAGAGAGAGAGAGACAGAGAGAGAGAGAGACAGAAGTAGCCAGAGTGGCAGACAGGCCAGAGTGAGTTGCAGGGTTAAAGCTCCTACAATAAACAGTAGATACAGATATATAACAATGAATAATTAAAATATGTATATAAGTGGATGTTTATGTATCATGAACCTCAAAACATTCTAGAATCTAGATAGGCCCAAATGTTGAGTGGTGTGGTGGTACAGCCGCCGTCCATGTAGAGTGTGTTAGTCTGTGTTTGCTGTCCATGTAGCATGCGCTTGTTTATGTTTATGTGTCTTCACAAGTTACTCATGGAGCCTTTAAATAAGTTTTCAATTGATGGCAATAAAAATATAGAAATAAAACAGAGAACGGACAATAAAGAACTGTGATCACCAGAAGTCTCCTGCTTTCTGGGACTGAAAGGTGCTGAAAAAAATATCCCAAAGATGAAGCTTTGACAGCCTCACTTTCCACGATGGACACCGCATTAAAGTAACCCAACCTTTAAATATTTTTGAAAGTGGTGACACCGAAATTTTTTGGTTACTTTATTTAACTGGTGTACACCGGTATCAATGCTCTCCCTGACTATTCAGTTGACCTGTGCACTGCTTTCAGCATCGCCTCCCTGGCAACATCATCCCAAGATCGAGAAAGAGGAAGAAACTTGTCACAACTATCATAACTCTTGCAGAGGCTGTGTGTGTGTGTGTGTGTGTGTGTGTGTGTGTGTGTGTGTGTGTGTGTGTGTGTGTTATCTGAGAGCAAATGTTAGCAGGCTGAGTGAGTGGTGTTACCGGGGTGATGGCACCAGAGTATAAAAGCTGGGCCAATATAAAACCTGTGCTTTCCCACAATGCCTTTGTGCCGTGTGTGTGTGTGTGTGTGTGTGTGTGTGTGTGTGCCAGCTCACCGCTCCATGGGAAGAGGGCCAGGTCGTTGAGGTAATGTGTCGTGACTTTGACGTTTTCTCCCATAACCCCCCCCTGCACACACACACACACGCACGCACGCGCACATTTCAAGATCACGAGAACAAGTCCAGTTGTCCTAACTTAACCATTCTACCTTAAGATGACCTGGATTACTGAGAACCTTCACAGACACACAGTTCAGAGGTCATGGGAGATGGGTCAAGAACAGGCACATGCAAACTACTAAACTTGAAGAAATGACATTAATTGTCAGCCAGTCATAAAATAGTGGCATTTCCTCCATTTTTACAGTCTTTTTAAGAGTCATTTCAATAAGGAGCTACGTAGATACTGTGGGGCTTCAAAGAGACTGATTTTGTTGAAACTCCGGTTTGGTTCATTTTCAATTGACATTAAACATGTTTTCTACATATCTCATGATATATTTTTTCCTCCGATGAGGTGGGTCACCAAAACTCTCCATCTGCTCCTGCCCCGGCCCCTCTGTCACGTTTTAGAACCCACTGCTGCCCACCAGTCAAAAAGTTTGCCCACTCCTGGTCTAGACAGCCTGGGAGTGTTTCTAGGGTGATTCTGGTTGATTCTGTGGTGGCCCTAGGTGGTTTTGGGTAGTCCTGGGGTGGTTTTATGTGGTTCTAGGGTGGTTTTGGGTGGTTTGCGGTGGTTCTGGTGGTGGTTCTATGTGGTTTTGGGTAGTCCTGGGGCGGTTTTATGTGGTTCTAGAGTGGTTTTGGGTGGTTTGTGGTGGTTCTGGTGGTGGTTCTAGGCCAGGCAGAGGCAAACTACGAAACTGCAAACTACATTTTTTCCTCTTATGAGGTGGGTCACCAAAACACTCCATCCATCTTCTCTTACTCCGGCCCCTCTGTAACATTGTAGAACCCATTGTGGCCCCACCAGTCAAAAAGTTGTCCCACCCCTGGTCTAGAATGTGTGTGTGTATCTCACAATGCTTTACTTTAGTCAACAAACACACCTTCTGAGAAGGAGCTGGCTCACAACTGACACTCTCACACTCTCACAGTTGTGTGTTTTCACTGCAAATTAGATTTGATCTTGATTGATTGAGCTGCAGAGGATTCACTTCAGTTCCCCAGTTGAGGGCTCAGCAACCCGTAGCATCTGCTGCTGCTGCTGTGGGTCTGTTTCACACTCCACAGTCCATCGAGACGCATTCAATGGTTTGCATTTATGAAGTTCAGTTTGAATTTTTGCATGAAAATTGTGATCCTGACTGATGTCTAATAATCAATCTAATCATTCTTTGTACTTCCCTTCACTGGAGATTATAAATTCAATTTTTCCCAGCTAGCAAAGGAAGAAAAAATGTATCTTATATACACATATGGAGAAAAAAAAATTCAAATATGAAGACAGTCAATGGTTTTGTTAATTCTAATTTTACTTGAACCTGAGCAATGAAACGTCTTTATGATTATAATAACAAATAGCTTGTTAGTCTTTGCAGCAGCGCATTCCAGTCTCCAAATTCAGACATTCCTGACATTTCCTCACAAATGGAAGCACATCTGTCACTGTATTTATAAGTTCAATCTCTACATTATTTGTTTCATTATCATTTCACCTTTCTCCGGGTCGCACCTCCATTCTTCCAACATTAACCCACTAAAGAGCATTTTGCAAATGAATTCTCACACCTTATTTCGCTATGCTGCACAAAGGAATAAATTGTAAATTCATTTTGCTTTTACCATCTATATTCTACTTTGTAACACCACGAAATACCATTCCACATCCTAACTGGATATCCTAAACGAACCACGTTGAGAGACGCTTCACCTTAGTCATGATTTCTTCATCTTAGTCATGGAGCTTCTTTGCTCTGTTGCGCCCTCTGTTGGCCAGTCAGCTGGAGAGCTGTGGGAAGCCACATGAGCACAGCGCTGCCATTCATGTCACCTCACCTCCCCACAGAGAGAGTGACGGCTCCCTCTCACTCTGCAGTGCACTCCCAGCGACTGCAGTTCTCCTCCTCGTTGGATTTTTAAGACAGCCTTTTCTCAACATTTGTGTTCACGCATTCTGATCTAACTTTTCCTGTTGTACAATCCCTCATGTAATGTTTCCCCATATTAGGCCTTTTATACACACAGTTATCTTATAGTTGACAATGATAAGACGCTGACTGTTGTTGCACTTATATTATCGATGCTTAATAGAGATATAGTGTGACCGATGAAAGTAACAAATGAACTGATAATAATCTTGTGTCCAGTCTTTTATCATCAGACTACGTCACAGCGTCGGCAGTGCTTTTTTTTTTTTTTCCTGCTCTATGCACCATTTTCAACGATGATCAAGGATATTTCTGTTCTCTATTTGAGAGGCGAATATCAATACAGACGAAATGAGATGCTAATAAGAAAATAGTTTAGAGACACCAAAGTCTTTTTTTTCATTGTAATTATCTGACAATTAATGTTCTCTCTCTTGCCAAGAAAAGGGGATACGACTGTCTTCCATTTCTTGATTTACTTGTTGCATTTTTATTTAAATGATTCAAGTTAAATGGTAAAAGGGTCGAAAGTTTGATTCTTATGCCAACATTAATACATCCACTACATCTTTTTATGTTTTTTCTCATTCAGTCTGACGTTGGGTACAATGGAAAATTTGGTTCCCAGAAAAGTCAAAAACACACACAGGGCTGAATCATCTATCAAGAACACAACCTGCTTTTTTTTTTTTTTTTTTTTTTTTTTGCCTGATGTGTATGTACACACTCTTTTGCATGTGTGTAAATAAAATATCACCTCTTCAGTCATCATTTTTTAAATTGCTCTCTGTTTCCCGGATCAACTGAGTCAGAGTCCTGCCACCTCTCCACCATATCCAGCTGACGCTTGTCTGATTATTTAGGATTCGCTGCCTCCAAACGGAGCCGAGCTTTAAAACAGCCTGTTGACCGCAGTGTGTTTACCGGAGTGAGTGACAGGGAGAGCGAGCGAGGAGTTGCCAAGGAGTGTGTGCGGTTTTTGAGAAAGTGTGTGTGTGTGTGTGTGTGTGTGTGTGTGTGCGTGTGTAAGGAAAGTGTGTTTATGTGTGTGCACTCGCGAGAAGTAGAGGAGGAGGAGGAGGAGGAGAGGACTAGTGAATGGCTTTGCTATTGCATCCTCCCACCAGACCTTTCAAATACACACATTGTCCTGTCCACACGCGCGCGCGCGTAGGCGCGCGCGCACACACACACACACACACACACCTCGGAGCAAAACACGCCTCCATCCCTAAAAAGAAAAAAAAAAAAAACCTCCTCCTCCACACCTCCGCGCTGCGCCTCGCGCCGCCCCTCAGCTATAGCCCGCACGCGCTCCCTCTGCTCCGCCAGACGCACCGCGAGGCAGCGCCGCGTGTGTGTGTGCGAGTGAGTGAGTGAGTGAGTGAGGGGGGGCGGGGGAGAGACCCGGAGACCACGCGGCGCACTGACAGGAGGACCAGGAGCCGCGAGTGTGTGTGAGTGTCTGTGTGTGTGTGTGTGTGTGTGTGTGTGTGTGTGTGTTCCCGGAGCGCAGGAGGAACCGCGCGCGCGCGCGCACCTCCACTTTTTCTTTTGGTTTCACGTGCTCGCGCGCCAACCCTCCCTGACCCCCCCTTCTCCCCCACCCCACCCCACCCTCCCCCTTCGCCTAAACAGGTAGATTGAGGAAGGAAATCAGGATCCCTCCGAGCGTCTCTACACTCTTCTAGTTCTCCCACCCACCCCTCCCCTACACCCCCCTCCCCCCCCCCACCCCCTCAACTCTCCCGCGAGCTCCGGAGCGCGGAGCGGCACGAGGAGCACCTGGCGGACGCGGTGGATGCGGGACGACCAGTGGATTAAAAGTCCTCCGCCGGACGCTGCTCCGCCTCAGGATTATTCCCCAGCCCTCACCGGGAAGAGCCGAGCAGAGCCGAGCAGAGCCGAGCAGAGCAACAGCAGCGGAGCCTCCGTCCGTGCCGAGATGACCGAGGACTGTGTGCTGCGCTGCGTCCTGATGCTGTGCTGCGCGCTCCTCTCGGCCAACGCGAGCAACTGGCTGTAAGTTCAACTCTTTGCCTCCGGATGATGAAGATCCAGTTTTGTTTTCATTGTTTTGTTTTCATTTTTAAATTTGCACCCCATCCATTCTTTCCATTCACTCGACCTCTTTCTCTCCCTCCCCATCTTCATCCGTGCCGTTTCCTCCTCCCGCTCTGTGGCCGCCCAGGTTAATTGTTAACCATAACACACGCGCGCACGGACTTAATAACTCACGAGTTATCGCAACCCCTCCCCGCGAAACAAAAACAAAACAAAACAAAAAAATCCCTCAAAGGTGACGGTCCCCAGCACTCTTTGGAAATGACTGCGGGGTTCGGGGGTGGGGTCTTTGATAATAATAATAATAATAATAATAACAATAATAATAATAATAATAATAATAATAATAATAATAATAATAATGTGCAGCTCCAAAATTGATTGCTATTCTATATTATAAGAAACTAATTAAAGATCAATTCGGTCATGGAAGTAAAAGTTTTGCTTTAAAATATTGATTTGTTTTCTTTTTAAATTATTTCTAAATCTTGAGATAATGATGATGATACTCAAAATTTCAGAAGGGAGAAAATTACGCACCAATTACACAATTGTCCTGGACTATTTTGCCGAATGTTGGGGAACATTTATATTAATAAACAAACAAACAAACAAACATAAATAAATAAATAAGAAGAAGAAAATGAATCTCCAGCCTCTAAACATGTATGATTCAAGACTCCAACACTCAGACCTTGTTGCGACATTTTAATTCCCCTGGTGGAGTCCGACCGATCGGTCCGATCAGTCAGACTCCCGCGGTGCCATCTTTTCCTCCGGGTCTGCAAGTGTGTGTGTGTGTGTGTGTGTGTGTGTGTGTGTGTGTGTGTGTGTGTGTGTGTGTGTGTGTGTGTGCGGGCGGGCGCGATCGCGTGTGTGTGAGCGTGAGTGAGGAGGTAAGGTGGGTTTCTGCATTCCACCTCAGCCTCATTCATTCCACTTTGCACATTGACAAACTTCATTCTAATAAGGGAGGGAGTCCCCCTAGACCTCCCCTCTTCACACACACACACACACACACACACACACACACACACACACACACACACACACACACACACACAGGTTGGCCATTTCGATGCAATGCAAAGTGTCGCTGCGGCGTGGGTGGGTGGGGGAGGGGGGGGGGGGGGGTTGCAGGAGGGGGAAGGTGGGGGCTCCTGCTGTACAGCAGAGCCTTGGCAGCTGCTGCCAGTACGGCTGATCAATCGATCAGGATTGATCAGCCTCCACATTGAACTCAGTCACCGAGTGCAAGTCTGTCAGTCTGCCTGCCTGTCTGCCTGTCTGTCTGTTCTACTGTCTGTCTGTCTACCAGCCTGTCCTATTGTCTGTCTTCCTGCCTGCCTAACTGTCTGTCTTTCTGTCTGCCTGCCTCCCTGTCTGTCTGTCTATCCTACTGCCTGTCTGCCTGCCTGCCTGCCTGCCTGTCGACCTGTCTGTCTTTCTGTCTGTCTGCCTCCCTGTCTGTCTGTCTATCCTACTGCCTGTCTGCCTGCCTGCCTGCTTGCCTGTCCTACTGTCTGTCTGTATGCTTGTCTGTGCTGTTTGGGGCTGGAGGTGTGGTGACAGCAGCAGCGCAGCAGACATGTACAGGCAGGCTGTGGAACTGTTGGGCCGAGAGAACTACACTCTTCTCAGAGGCTGGCTGAAGCTGTATGTCCACCCCCCCCCTCTCCCCCCCCCCCCCCCCCCCAAAAAAAAAAAACCCACACACAGTGCGTCAGAGCTGCAGGTACGGGCCACACACACACACACACACACACACACACACACACACACACAAGAGGATCAGAGGATGCAGGGCAAATTAAGAGTGGATTGCCGCAGTGAGTGAGTGAGTGAGTTGGGCCCATTAAACATGCAGCGACAGCACAAGGACGGCGTAGCCGTCAGTCAAATCAAAGCTCTGCTGTTTGTTTTATGTCTTCTTACATAAGAGCGGCAGCAAGTTCTCTCGAAAAATGTTTTCTAGCTTTTTGCCTCGCTGGGATTTCAGTGGAGCGAAAGATTTGCCAAAGACTTATGTTGGTACACTTAATACCAAGTGTGTGTTTTTTGTTTTCGTTCAAAGTGTTTGCATCTGCAAATGATCTGAAAGAGTTGGTAATATCAACAGATGTTCACTCCAATCGGTTTTGGTGCACCTTTAAATTTGAATTTCTCCACTGAAAGGTCGCAGTTGTACCCCGGTGTCGTCCTGACAGAGCAGAGCAGGGTCGTTCCGCAACAACAACCTGACCATCCTATATTTAGATTGACGCCTGTGAAATAAGATCTAATTTTCACTAAAAGTGAAACAAACAAGTTTTCCCTTTTGGGTGTGTAGTTGTAGTTTTTAATTCCCCAACCAGCAAAGTCCCAAGTCTTCACCATGAAGTCCATCATCATTAGTTTCCATCTAAGCTGTGAGCCAGGGATTCTTTCATAACAATTTGAGCCTTTTGCACAGAAGATAATTTGGAAATTAATAACTGTCTATTAATCAGATTATCTGGGGGAATTTGATGTTTGAATTTTCAGTTTGAAAAAGTGCAGAGAGCTCAGTGTACACATTTTCGATTGATTACAGCTTCTGTCACTTCTTTTTTCACACAATATCGAGAACATTATACAAAATGTCCTCACTTTGCACTGCGGGAACACACATGACAAGTGGGGGTCATCTGGATACAGAATTTTTTGATTTGATTTATTTATTTATTTACTTCGAACATGAAGGAAATGAGAAAATAAAAGGGATACAAAACCAAAACATCCGAAAAAGTAAAGTAAAAAAAATATAGGATGGATGAAATAGGATTTTTAGCCGGATTACACTCTTGCGACTTTACCAGCAGAGTGCTCCCTTTTTCTGCCACGTCGTAAATCAATGCAGCTTTATTTGTAAAGTGCCGCACAATTAGAGCGTTATCTCTGGGCACTCTAGCTCTGAAGCAGGTCGAGACCACACACGCTTGTAGCCAGTTGCTTCCATGAGAGGAAGCACTGAGGCAAAGAAGCAGCAGCAAAGAAGTAAGGAAAACTGCCTTTCAAAAAGGCGGAAAAGCCTCAAGATCAGATCCTGAAAAATCCTTTCAAACTAAAAGTTCATCCGCCAGAACCAGAGAAAAGTTATAAAAGATATAAAGAAGAAGAAAAAGAAGAAGAAGAAGAAGCCTTTATTAATCCCACATTGGGGAAATTTGCATAATTGTACCAACAATACAGTGCAAAAGAAGGACAATTATATTAATAAAAAAAGGCAATAAACAAATAAAATAGAAATATTTATCGACTCAGAAAGGGGAAACCAAGATATTTACAACAGCAGTGTTGTTGTCAGCAAGTGACGACTGACAGCCACAGCTACACTCTATCATTTCCACCCTGTCTCAACTGTTTGAAGCCGCTATGGCTGTAAGCTTTGAGACCACAGTGGAAATGGTATCTGAACTGTGTTGTTCATGTTATTCAGTGTGAACAGTCATCCGGGATGCAGACTGCAGCCGACAGTCTCTGTGCTTGTTACATCACACCAAACTTGTTTACTGCGCCTGTGGCTCTGCCTCTCACCTGTCACCTTCCGCCCATTTATCAGCAAGAGAAGACTGTTCCATTTAGAAAAAATAAATCTCTGCAGTTGTTGCTGAGTCACATTTAGTGCCGCGCAGCTTAACAGGGATTGAAAAATACTTTTCATTTGCTGTGTGTGTCATGGGCCTCCTCCTACTCCCCTTACCCTGCTCTGACTGGTTCTGCTGGGCCTGTGTGTGTGTGTGTGTGTCTGTTCTGTGTGATTTGTTCTAGGTCAGGCGTTTAATCTTCTCCAGCAGCAGCACGCATTTTAAACCACACCAATTACCACCCTTGGTTGTTATTTCACTGATACGGAGAGGCAGTGTTGAACCGCAGGGAGCACAGCACCTGGTCAATAACACATCATATAAGTTATGATATGATATGATATGATATGAGCGTGACTATTAGCACGATTAGTAGAGTGAAAAGTCATTCAGCGGAAAATAGTGCTGGAAAAACTGCTTATCCTCCAAATTCTTTCCTTTGTATTGACAGGCTGTTGGGGAACAACCAAACCGTCTTCCACAGCCACTGGCAACCAAAGTCAGGTCAGACCTAAATATAAAGGCCAGTGGTCTCTCTAGCAAAAAAAACAAGCAAGATGCGGGAGCATCTTTGTTTGGCATGGAAGGAATAATCATGAACGACTCACTCAGGTTTTAACGAGACATCATATATGGAACTAATTCAAATGCAACAAAAAATTGTATTAAACTGTAGTTTGGACCCAATACCACCCCCCGCTGGTTGAAAAGCGCAATTATCTGTTACCGCCATTGTTAAAAAGAAACTAGATAGATAGATAGATAGATAGATAGATAGATAGATAGATGGATAGATAGATCCCAAATTGGGAAACTACTCAGTAGGCCTACACATTAATGCATTCACAGAGCTGGAAAATCATGAAGCCTCTTTTGGAAATACGTCCACAAACAAGGTAAACTAGCGTATGTATGCTATACAGTATTTACAAAATATAACAACATCCCTCTGTTTCGTGTGACAGACAACTACAATGACACAAAGAGTGCTGACAGCAGTGTCACGTTTTAACATTGTTTTTCAAATGTGACGAGTATAACAAGAAAACAAACCTCATCTATTCGTTAGCCATAATATCCATAACAACCATTGGGATAAAGTGCCTTAGCATTATTGTACTGATTTGAACGCATCAGGTGTATTTCCTGAAGGAGAAAAAAAATCTGCTGTTCTGATAAAGCACTCCTTCTCCACGTTCACCAAATGTCCCTGGAGTCCTTCTCAACAATTGTGTACATGGAAATACTATTCACAGTGACCTGCACCCAAAAAAACCTGCATTTGAAGACTATGTATAAAAAGATGTTTTCATTCACTTTGAAACCTAGGTCTCAGTACTACTGTAATAAAATAATAAATACATGACTAACAGACTAAAAAAAAAAAAAAAGTTAAATAATAAGTTAATAACATATTAAGATTTATCAAATTAGCAATTAGCAGTAAACATCAAATTCAAAGAAATGAGAATAGAAAGGCAATGGACATTCAATCAATAAATGACTGTGTCACCATCTCAGACAAATTCACCTGACTTCTCAAACTGTGATTTCTGAGTCGTTTTCCAGTTTCTGTTTTTCTTCAATTAGAAAGTTTTCCCTGGGTTGAAACAGAACATTGGTCAAAATCAAAGCTCACCCTCTTCTAAAAGTAAGTGATAAACAATAGAGCAGAAACACATACTTTACACCAGAGGTGTCAAACATACGGCCCGCGGGCCGGATCAGGCCCGCAAACAGTTTTTTTTCCGGCCCGCGCGAGATGATTTTGCGAAATATAAAAACTGCAATTTCTCAATGAGAGAAAGTGCTGTTTTAAATATGTCCACTTGGTGTCGCAATATCGTTTCTGCTTCGCAAACAAACTCAATACTGGGGCTGAGCAAATCAAGGCACAAGTACAGCCACTCACGCCTCCTATTGGCTGCCCTCATTTCCCCCAAAGTGTCTCTGTCGAAACAGACAAAGCTGATGCAGAGCAGTGTTGCCAACTTGGCGACTTCCCCCCCCCCCAAAAAAAAGTCGCTATTCTCCCCACAGCGACCTTTTTTTTTTTTTTTTTGTCAAAAACGACTAGCGACAAATCTAGCGACCTTTCCTGGTGTTATTACGTTGCGATGAAGTGCAAATGGTCAATTATGCAAATTAGATGATGACGTCATTTGGCTACTTTCAGGACAGCCAATAGCGACTTTCCTTACTGAGGAGTTGGCAACACTGATGCAGAGTGCAGAGTGCTGAAAGAACACGAACAAAGTAACACGAAGAATACAACTGGAAATTGTTGTTGTTTTTACGTTATTATTACCATACCATGATTTTACCGCTCCGGCCCGCTGGGGAATAGATTTTCCTCTATGTGGCCCGTGAACCAAAATGAGTTTGACACCCCTGCTTTACACATTCCATCTCCTCGGTGAGGCTTGACAGCGAAGGCTGGGGAAGACGTGTGCGCCGCCCTTGCTTTTTTTGACGCCTAACTATAATGAAGAAATATTAAATATTTCAGGGAGTTTATAGTAATCTGCCGCACTGCAAAACATACATGATAAATCAAGAGGGGGAAACTCAACTGGCGGTGGGTCACAATTGTATTTAAAAAAAAAAACGTAATCAAGTGTAAACAAGCTAGATTCAGCTAGCTGAATTTACCATCTCGCATGCTGGCTATGGAAGCCTAGTAGCATGTTAAGATACTTCTAATACTGAGATGGTTACAGTGATTGCATCAGTCCATACAGATAAACCTTAGCCTACGCTAGCTAAATTTGGCACATAGCTTGCTGGCTGCTGGATGCTTTCAAAACATGATGCTTGTGCGTGAATGTGTTAACGCCTGAAAATAAAACCATGTTTTCTGGAGTTACTAAGTACAATTGCAAGTTGTGTTTGTGTAATAAATACAACATGAACCCCCTACGCTACTGTTAATGATAAGCAACCCATGACAATATCCACACGGTACCTCACAACCACACTGCTTACTGATGAGTTGATTGTCTGCGTGGACAATGGAAGAGGCAAGTTTTCAAGACAAGACGTTTTTAGTGTTTTGGTCAATGTTTGCAGTCTAAAACCGTTCAAACAATCAAAACCAGTTAGCATTTACATTATCTTTACAAACTACAAACACAAATCAAATAACTTGGCTAAGATAATACATCGATCCATCCATTTTCAATACCCGCTTCTTCCTGAGCTCAGGGTCACGGGGATTTTCTGGAGCCTGTCTCAGCTGTCTTAGGGCGAAGGCAAGGTGACACTCTGGACAAGTGGCCAGTTCATCGCAGGGCCACATCAAGACAAAAAAATATTCACACTCACACACACACACAGAGACCTATGGACGATTTAGAGTTCCCAATTCATCTCAGATGCAAGTTTTTGGACTGTGGGAGGAAGTCAGAGAACCTGGGGAGAACCCACACAGACACAGGGAGAACATGCAAACTTCACACAGAAAGGTCCCAGGACCGGAATAGAAACCACAACCTTCTAAACACTGCGCCACCATGTCGACCTTGGCTAAGATAATAAATATGCATATAAATAATATATCACTTACAGTTCCAGTAGCATCAAGGCTAGGTCACCACCATTCTTGAAGCCCTTTTCCTCTTTCAGCTTTCAGCGCCATCAAGTGTAAAAACTGGTCCGATATTTAGTCCGGCATCTTATTCGATCACTGCCTCTCCTTCTTGGACCTTGTTGGATTTTGTGGCTGGCTCGGCCATGGGGTTGGTTATGACAAAAAAAATTGGAGTAGCCATTGGCTAAAGCTACCTATGAGTAAAGGTGTGGCGTATAACTGTAAAGCAGGTCGTACTCTAACCTGTTTACATCCCACAGGCTGCTACCCACCGGCACGACCCATCCTAACTGCAGGAGGCAGCACCGTTGACCCTATTGAACGTTCATCCACCACTTCACTGAGTTTAGGAACATTATTTTACCAACATCAATGTTCACAGCATCAAAAAAGAGTGGTTTTTCAAACCTAACTCAAAATGTAAAAGACAAACAACTAGAAAGCTGCTTTCCCACTGAAATAAGCTGCCGATGCTGTTTTTTTTTGTTTTTTTTGTTTTTTTTTTAACATGGGTCGATCCTCTAACAATTGGCATTTAGCCCCTTTCCCACTGACCAAAACCAGCAGGGTCTGACCCCCGCTGGCAAGCTGCATAGCCTCCACTTTCACCACTGCGTGTCTGCTGATGTAATTCGCACTTAGATCGCATAGATAAGCGACAGAATTCAGGGAAGTAAACAGTGGAGAGCAACATGGATGTGAGTCCGGTGGTGGCCAGTGTTCTTTGTTGTTGGGCACTTTTCATCGTCCTCAAAATTGTCAAAAGCCAGAGGACAATGAACAATTTTCGAGTGCTGATGGAACGTAATTGAACACCTTTGCTTCAGTACGTGATATACGCCGCGACTGGCGCGATATTATGACGTAGTGCACGTAACGCTCAATGTCATCACGTGCAGCAGGTAACAGATGTGATGTTGACACGGGTCTGGCTTTCCCACTGCAAGCCGATCAGAGCAGAGCCGACTAAAGCCAACTTTAACCCGGGTTGCTTGCAGAGTTGTTTGACGCTGGTTGACGCGGGTTGCTGAGCCTTTCCCACTGCCACCAAATGGTCATTGTTAGCAGGTTTAAAAGGGTTTTTTTGGCAAGTGGGAAAGGGGCTGAAGTAATTACTATTACCAATTACTTGACATAAACATATATACAATATACAGACATCGGTGGATGTGGTCAGTGGAGGCCCATTCTAGAGACACAATTGGTGCAGCCAAGACCATCTGAACCCGGAGCCAGACCACGTTGAGACCAAGACCGAGACCGAGTTAATATACAGACTGAAAAAATTGGGCTCTTAAGAACATTGATGCTGCGCCAGGGATCAGCGAGCCTAGTTGTTGAAATCTCCTTAAGGCTAAGACAAGGCCAAAGAGTATCTAGAGCCACTTGAAGGTGGTTCAAGACTGATCTCGAGTACTACATCAGTGAAAGACTGTGGCCTGTACCCTGTGTGGTGGATTCGAATGAATCAATGTACTAGCACACATACCTACAATTTAGAGTTCCCAATTCACCTCACATCATGCATGTTTTTGGACTGAAGTTAGACAGAACTTTGTGTGTGTGTGTGTGTGTGTGTGTGTGTGTGTGTGTGTGTGTGTGTGTGTGTGTGTGTGTGTGTGCTTGCTGTGTAAGAATTCACAGTCATTCACATGCACGTGTCCTGGAAATCCATGGTGAGGCGCTCAAGAAGAAGGGCAGCTGATGGGTAACCAGAGAAAGCAGAGTCCTTGGCATTGCAGTGCAGTACATACTGGCGCCTGACGCTTTTGTCGCACACATATACAGACACATTCAGACACACACACAGACGCTCCTATATAAACGCGGCGAAGCTACAATGGGAGCCCATTTGTCAGCGCGGAGTGCACCATTATTGTGACGAACTTGGAGATGAGCGGAGGATGGCGGTCGGGACAGGCCGGTCGACCACCAGGAGGACTGAGCAGGAAACACCTGGGTTGTTGAGAGACGGGAGACAGATCTGGCAGCTGCACAGAGAGGTGCCCGGGGCTTTTAGACACATAACATATCCTTGGGTTGCCATGTTGGCAGGCCGTGTCTCTGGGCAACAGTGAAGGTGGATCAGCTGACTGCATTTCCATCCCCACCCCCACCCTCACCCCCACCCCAGATTTTGGTCTTACATAGCTAAACTGTGGACGTGGTCGATGCAGTTGGGACAATTCATTTCCTTTGAGAGATGTACAGCATAGCTTGGGAAAAAAAAAAATCTTTATTCATCCAAAACAAAGAGCCATTGTTGATAGGATACCGATACTCATCATTTGTACTCATAAAAGTTTTTTTTGTTAGTACAAAACTTTTTATTTGAAGAAAAGTGGGTTATACATGTTGCTTTTGCTTTTTGATTTATATACGTAGGTAATGAATAAAAAAATGGAAAAGAAAATATACCCTATTACAAAAGAACCCACACTTCTCTCCCGTCACGATGTTCCTATACAGTTTCTAAGCTGGTGGGTAACTTAAGAATCCAAGCAACAACAAAAAAAAGGTAATGATAGTTAGAAAATAAAGATATAATAAATCAAACAGGTACATATACAGCAGTAAATGAAAATTCACAATTTAATGGTTTTTCTACTCTGCTGTGAGCAGCAGAACACACCTCCCTCTGAGTGATGCCCCCCGGTAACCCCATAGGTGTTCCCACGCCAGCCGAGAGACTTAGTCCCTCCAGTGTCCTGGGTCTTCCTGGAACCCTCCCCGGAGAACTGATCCGGGGAGGGTTCCAGGAAGTTTCGGATGCGTCCAGAGGGCATCCGAAACAGATGCCCGAGCCACCTCAGCTGGCCCCTCCCGATGTGGCGGCTCTACTCCAAGCTCCTCCTGGGTGACCGAACTCTTCAACCTGTCCCACGGGGTGCGCCCAGCCACCCAACGGAGGAAACTCATTTTGGGCGCTTGTATCCTCATTCTCGTTCTTCTGGTCATTTCCCTAAAGCTCATGACCAAAGGTGAGGGTGGGAACGTAGATCGACCGGTAAATTCGGCTTAGCTCCTTCTTCACCAGGACAGACCGGTACAGCGACCGCATCACTGCAGACACCGCACCGATCCGCCTGTCAATCTCACGCTCCATGTTTTCCTCAGTCGTGAACAAGACACCAAGATACTTGAACTCCTCCACCTGAAGCAGGGTCTCTCCATCGTCCCGGAGAGGGCAAGCCACATTTTTCCCATTGGCGCAACAGCTGTCATACAAAAAAAATGTATAAGGTGGTTCTTAAGACTGGCAGAGGGAAAGATCAAAACATTTAATTTGTAATTTTTTTCAAACCACACTGTTTGTACTGTCCGTAAAGGAGTCATCGATAAACAGGCAACAGACTTGCATGCGTTTAATTAAAAGTGTGAATGAAAGTCTAACTGAGGCACTCAAGTCACAACTTCCAAGGAAACACATTGTGTTAAGTTTTGATGAGACCATGAGACCGAATGAATCATCTAACTCCAATAAACATCAAATCTAATCATCTGAATCACACCTGCACAGACAGACGATTTGACTCCACTCTGATCAACTGAGACCTCTGTAAGCACAAGATGTGATTATGCTGAGGTCTTGATGTCCAAAGCCAGCTATGCAGGTCATTCCATTTTTAGCCTCATGGAAATCCAGGATAGTTTAAATTAACCCCAGCACAAACATTGTCATACAGTGCACGTAATTCATCTATGACTCTAATAACCAGCGCTCCCAAGCTGCTTGTCTGAAGTCAAAAGACAAAAACAGGACAACAGAAAAATGGAATCCAAATATTAAGGATGATGATGACCATGATGATGACCATGATTCGTAATCCACTGCTTAAAACTCAAACTGACAAACTCTCACACACAGAGTGATGCTTTGCCTTTTGGAGCTGAAGCAATTACTACAGGCAAGAGGTTAATTTCATTGCTTTTATTGCCTCTTTTCCAAAATGTGTGTGTGTGTGTGTGTGTGTGTGTGTGTGTGTGTGTGTGTGTGAGGCAGAGAGAGAGCAGGGACTGTGGTGTTGGCAGAGCATGTTATTTTTAGGGGGAAATGAGCTTTAGTGGAGCCAGCAGCTTATAAATACACTCAGACACGCGTGGACGCGCACGCAAACATACACATACACACACACACACACACACACACACGCACACACAAACTTAATATTTCTGACAGTGTATCTGTCTAGTAACTCTGCGCTGAATTAAAAAATCTGATACGTCACCTTTACCCATATTTTATCTTCATTCCCCCTTTGATTTTTTTTTCAGCTTTTAGTTCTTGTTTTTCTCTTCTCTATGTTTGTTTTAGTTGACACCGAATACATACGAGGCTATTAAAAGCATCACGAATCACAATTAAATCCACATCATAACACAACGCTCCCATTCCTACCACAATCCTCAGGAATTTTAAACCAACTGACTCATGTCTCCACTTTTTTTATTAGTTTTTTTCTTTTTTCTGTGACAGAGGTGGGCTGGCCCGAGGCGGTTTGTTGCACCATATTTGATCCAAAAACATCATAACTAGCCTCAAACTCAAAGTACCTTTAAAGGTTGAGATGGATGCTGATGTCAGTTGAGGCTTTGAATCAGCCGGCCGGTCTCTACTGCGTCTATCAGTAACACCCTCACGACTTGGGTGGCAACTTGAGCGATCAAACGGTACAAAGGAATTATTCAGATTCAGATTCGAGATACTGAATACTGAAAGTCAGCGCTGTCCATAGCAACACATAACTAAAATGATCTAGCTACACAGAAGAAACAGTCGTTGCCGAACCCGATGGTACAGTGACAATTCAAAGCTAGGCACTGTTTAGCTTTTAGCAGTGCTTTTGACAATCAAGGCTCTCATTCATAAAGTTCATTAAACTATATGGCGCATTTGAGGTGAGGTCACTTTCTCTCTATCCACTATTTTATGAAATGATTTGCTGGTGGATGATTGTGTCGCTGAGAAACTGAATGTCCTTCAGGATACAATACTTATCTATCGATCTATCTATCTATGCTCAATACCATGCCAATATGCATGTTATTTGACAGAAATAGACAGAAATAAAGCATTCCGTCAGATATTCAGCTTCTGGTGATTGAGGTGTGCAAAAACGTTACTGACTCTTCGGGTGCCTCATTTCGGTGGTGGCGGAGATTAAAGCCGCAAAGTCGCCGCAAATTTACCGCTGCGCTCCATTCTTTGTGGATCTGGCCCTTTGTCTCACAGACAATACCATAATAAAGACCGAGCATTTCCCCTCTGGTTTCTATCGGATCGCACTGTCATCCATTTGAAATAAAACGACCCATTCAGCATCGTCATTTCTGTGGGACTGAGACTGGGACTGAGAGCCTCACCTCAGCCACAGCTGAGGAGCTCCTGCCTGACTGCGCTTCCTCTCTGATAAACTGAGGGAACAGCGTCCTCTACAGGTCGCCGCGTGTCACACGCTTTTAGCACCCACCCCCCACCCCCCCACTGGCTTTCGGCTTGAGTCCGAGTCTCCGCTCCCCCCCCCACTGCACAAATGTCAGCGCTCTACTGTCTGACTGCAGCGTGTCTGTGAGCAGCGGACCTCTGCAGCCTCGGCGCGGTGACTGCCAGCCTCTTGGCTCCTCAGTGTGAGAGTGTGTCAGCCACTCAATAGAGGGGAGTCTTTCTCGCTGCACTCCTCCTCCTCCTCCTCCTCCTGCGCTTCCTATCCATGCTATATTTACCTGTCAGTGTGTAGCCCTCCTGTGTGCTCGCTGCTGGAAACACAAACACCGAGATATTTTCATATAAATACACATTAGAGATGTTTGAGACTGAGGCAGCAGCAACCATCCGGTGTGTATGTGTGTGTGACATCTCACTGACTGTCTGTCACACAGAGGCATCTGAGCGTCTTTACGCTCCTCCCCTTTTGAACTCCTGTCTTGTCTTCCGAATCCATGAAAAAACGAATAAATAAATGTGCGTCGTCTGTTGTCCAATGCTGGAGCAGAAACAGAACAGAAAAGTGCTCACTGGGAAGGAAAGAATTTGCAAAAAAAACAACATTTCTTTGACCAGAATAAATATATTGAGAAGCAGATCAATTTGAGAATTTGGGAAAATAACTCCAACAAGTGGAAATGGAACGAGACCAACATAAAAAAAAAAATGCATTCATAAATTTTCTATTGCCGCTTCTTCTCTCAACTCATTGGCTGTCCTGGAGCCTATCCCAGCGGCCTTCAGGCCACACCAGTTTATCACACAAGACAAACAAGCAACCGCTCGCACCTACGGTCAACTTAGAGTTCCCCCAAATCACCTCACATGCATATTTCTGGAGTGTGGGAGGAAGCCAGAGAACCCAGAGGAGAACCCACAGACACAGGGGAGAGCATGCAAACTGCACACGGAAAGAGCCCCCAGTAGACCCCCAGGGATCGAACCCACAACCTTCCTGCTGTTTGTGACGCAGCCACCGCACCACCGTGTCACCCGACATTTGTGACGCAAGGATTTACATCTTTCTTTTATTCAGACAACCTTTGACATCTGAATGAAAGAAAGATATGATCCATTAAAAAAAACAAAACAAAGAAATAATGAATACAATTAACGTATTTGTTCCACATTCTGATTAATAACTGGAACTCAATGTTGGAGCTTTGTTAGCGATTTTCAGCTCCCCGGATACAGGAAAAAACTGGGAGGGGGGCAATTATGCACTGTAGAAACATAAAAAATGGCATTTGTAAAGAAGCACTCAGACAGAAAGCCTTCCACTTTTCCACTGGGGTCTTGATCTGCTCCTCTCAGTTAGCAACCCCCCCGCCCCGTCCGCCCTCCCCCCACCACCACCACCACCTCATATTATCTCTTATTTCCAGCCTCCCCAGGGGGTCTGTGCAGGGGGTCCGGGTGGGGGGTACGGAGCATTCCACCTGGACTAGGGTGCGTTTGTGTGTGCGTGCGTGCGTGCGTGTGTGTGTGTGTGTACGTGTGTGTGTGTGTGTGTGTGTGTGTGTGTGTGTGTGTGTGTGTGTGTGTGTGTGTGTTTTCGTTGCAGTTTCTCATTGCAGCCCTCACAACACAACTGGCTCCAGTGGGCTTTAGGCCGGTGGATTCAGGCACGCAACAAGCCGAGGGCAGGAGGGTGAAGGCAGGGGGGTGAGATGAGGGGCAGTGTGTGTGTGTGTGTGTGTGTGTGTGTGTGTGTGTGTGTGTGTGTGTGTGTGTGTGTGTGGCTGGAGCTCTCTACGGGACAACTCCTCCGTCTCCATCCCTACTGGGATGTTTTGCTGTAACCTTCTTCTCTGGGAAGCGACACACTCACTCAAGGCCTTCACAAAAGTTTTTTCCAAATACACACACACACGCACACACACACACACACACACACACACACGCACACACCACATAACATCCAGCCAATCCAGTGTTTACAGAATGTTTGCAGAGTTACAGACTCCATTGTTTCTTTTGTGCGTGTGGTGCTGCCTGTCACACCAGCAGGTTTTTTTTTTTTGTTTTGTCATCGTTTGTTTTTTTGTTTCCTTCTTGGTGTCTCGTGACCTCCCATGACTGCAAGTGTAGCAAGCGTAGCGCCCCCTGAGCCTCCGTAGCCCCCGTGGCACCTGAGACACACGACGCTGCACGACAGGGAGAGACCAGCGGTGGCTTTGATGAAAACCTCGCAGCTCAGGTGAAATGAATCAGACGCAGGACAAGAGAAAACCACTGGACTTGAGCCACGTGCAGGAGGGATGAGAGCAAAGTCTGTATCATGCAGGGCAATGGATCACTGGCAGAGATGTCAGGAAGACAAAGAGCCAGATACACAAAGTGATTGCCGGCTTTTGCGCCACAAAATCCGTGAAAAGAGTTTGCGCTCATGTCCGCACGTAATTTGACAGACGCAAACACCGCCAGCCAAAACCCGGCGCAGTGTTTCTGGTGCCAGAGTGACTCTCTCTCATGATGAGGTGTGTGTTTGTATAAAAAAATATCATATACACACACTATTCAAATATAAAATCAATTTATCTATTTAAAACATTGATAAGTTGCAAATTCACTGATACTCCGTCACAAAGCAGCTACAAATCGCACTCAGGTGGCAGTTACTATAAAATATATAACAATGAGATACATATAAATATAAATATACTGACACGCCTTGACTGCCTTCCGATCATGACTGTAGCCGTAATTCCCAGAGCGCTCAGGAGCCCCTGAGTTTCTCTTTGTGAAATCAGGCTAATTGAAATTATTCGAATTAAAATGATGAGGTTCGGGTTTCGTTCTTGCCGCACAATCAACCACACCGGTATTCATATTGTGACGTTCCTGACGTGTGTTTGATTTTGTGTGTGCTCCATTGTTTATATCCATCGTTTGTGTTGCTGTGAGTATAGGGTGAACATGTTATGCTTCCCCTTTTAAGAGGATGACAGTGTGTGTGCTGTGCTTGGGGCTGTGGGGATGTTTGGAGAGACGTGTGCGACTGTCTCTTTCTTGCCGTGAGTTCAGGAGAAAACCAAATGCATGTTATTTGACAGCAACAGAAATAAAGTTTTCCGTCAGAAATTCAACTTCTGGTCCGACCATCGATTGTGCGGTCAGGTCACTAGAGCAGCAATTTGCACTTCTGACTCCTCAGGTGCCTCATTTCTGGGCGTTTTTTGCACATCATTAGCGCAAAAGCTATTTTCTGGATACGATGCAAAGGTGGCGGAGGTTACCACGGGAAAAAGTCGGCGCAAAACGCACCGCAGTTTAGCGCTGCGCTCCATTCTTTGTGGAGTTCTTGACAACAAGGCGTCAGTGTTTCAAGCTGGAAATGTCTCCATCTCGAGCATCAGTTTTGCTGCCAAATTAGATGTTCCCACTTCGGGTTTCGCTGCTGGTACTTTGTGCAGGTCTAAAACCATAAACAGATACAGATACAGCAAAGAAACTGAGCACAAATGGGAGTCATGTGGCTGCATTATTTAGAGGTACATCAGAAAACCGTGATCACTTGACTTTCTGTCCAAGTCTTTTTTTTTTTTTCTGTTCATTTTTGCTCGGTGCAGAAGTGAGTTGGTGGGGATTTTTTTTTGTTTAAATAATAAATATATATAAATATAAATAGAGACCCAACAGACCTATTTCACAGTGGCCCTCCTCTTACCACTGTCTTGACTCACATTACCTGTACTATCACCCTAGCACTGTGGAGGCAGCATTCTCACTGTCCAGAGACTGATGTGCCAACACTCTCAAGAATACATACATACAACTAAACTCTGAATGAGTTGACAGGTAAACCTTCAATACTGAAAAACACAACGCAAAAACTACACCAAACAATCACACAACAACAACATTTTACTCAGCCCACCCTTTCAATTAGCCCATTAAATAAATCAATTGGGAGGGATGATGTGTGTGTGTGTGTGTGTGTGTGTGTGTGTGTGTGTGTGTGTCTGTAAAGCGTGATGGACACGTTTTGTTTGGTGGAAACAGCAACTCACCTTTCAACATGGGTGGGTTGTGTTATTGTGTGTGTGGCTTGCAGCAAGTGTGTAACCCAAAACGAAACTCCCTGCAGGAATTAAAATGAAAGAAGGGCTGGTTTCACTGTTTTCATTGTGTGTCTGCTTGTCTGCGTTGCGTGATAGCGTTTTTGTGTTTGTGTGTGTGCGTGTGTGTGTGTGTGTGTGTGCGTGAGAGAGAGAGAGACAACTACTATCCAAAGTTTGTTCACTATCGTTTATTGCCTATTATTTATTACACAATTACCCATGGCCCAGTGCCTCACATCCGACTTGTTTCATGTTCAGTTTGTGTGTCACATTCCACAGAGTGGGACATTTTTTGCTATCAGTTTGGGTCCATGGCCTGACTTTGTTGTTCGAAATAAAACCTTTGCAATGTTGCAAAGATGAATACTTTTTGATTCACACAAGTATGTGGGTTTACCAGATTTGGACGCACAATTTGTTGTGCATTTGATTGAGGCGGTTGTGTGCGTTTTATGACTCCAAAACGAAATCTTCAGATTTTGCACCGTCGTCCAAAGTGTTGCAGTTGAGGACGACTAAAACAAAATTGCTTTGGACAAAATTCAGCCCCCCCACCCCCCACCCCCCCCTAGCACAGCTCTGGGCCTGCTGTTACAAGCAACCTCTTAAACAACTTCCTAATGGTTGAAAGGTACCATATTGTGAAAACTACACATCACCGTCTGCTGACAGTAATTCTTCATTCTGATCCTGAACAGAAATGAGGTGGAAAAAAGTTTGTCCTTGACTTGTTTTGCATGGTCCAGCTGATGGGTGGAGGTGATACATCAGACTCAGGTTAGCCAGACCGGCAGCCATCACCACAATGCTCCCGGCTTAAGAATGGTCTTTCTGAGACCCGCATGCAGTCATCATCGCAATTGCCAAAAATCCCATTTCAGACACACCAAAAGTTCACAAGTCGCGATCAACTTGTGCCATTTTGCTCTCTGGCGCCCTCTCTCAATCTCTCACCACTGCTACATCTAAAATGGTGAAGTTAGGACTTCAAGAAGGTCTAACATTTTCTTTTTCTTGCCCCGCCCACCTAAAACCAAGTTGTGACTGGTCAATTCGCTAGCTTGGCCTTCTCCGGGACTCGTGAAGTCCAAACCAATGAATGAGCCAGCTAACCCGGTCTTGATAGATTGCGACGATTTTGATTGGACAACATGCTTCAGGATGGTGACGTGCCTCCATGACCGATAGGAGCTTGACAGTAGGCTCCTGAAGATGAGAGAAAAAAATATTAAGTTTATAATATCAAATGAAACTGAATGGATTAAAAAAAAAAAAATAAAAATCATAACTTTTTTTATTTCACACGCTTATTTTTATATTTAAGCCCAGACAATTTCTAGGTCTGTGAGACCCTTGAACCAAGACGATAAAGAGTAGACATGCTTTGATGAAGACGAGGAGTGTCTGCGGCGTGAGTGAGCTCAGCCCTGCTGGTGGATGATGTGTGCAGATGTGGCTGAGATGAGGTGGAGTGCCATGAGAGTGAGGTTATCACCGCGATGAGTGCTGAATACTGACACTGTCCTGAGAGGAAGAGGAGAAGAAGGCCATCAAAGAGAGATTATCTTGACTGTGTGGAAAAGCAGGGGACACACGGGCGGAAGCGTGACACGCTAACTATGCTGCAACGGCTGCGTCTGTCGTTGCACATATCAGCTCAAATCAGCTGGTGCAATAACAAGAGCAGCAGGTCCCTGCCAATGGCCTGACAACAGAGTTCTCCTCCCCAGGCTGGAGCTCTGCCACGGCAGTGGAGACGGGCTAACGTGGCTTTAGCAAGGTATGTGTGGTCTTGGGAACTCATAACCCCAGACTCATAAAAGGAGCTTGAGAAACCTTCAGGAAAAACAAGTCTCCTTGTGCCGAGTGGTAGCCCAAAAGTTAATTTTCTTGGAATTTGCCTTTACTTTATTATTAATAACGTTTCGCTTTGTGCAGGAAGTCTGCAAATTCTGAATTTGCACAGTAGCACTTGGGATTTTGCTTTTCTTGCCTCTTTGGAACCTTCTTTTCACTCACTTACATCTCATAATTACTCAGTAGTAAGAACTAATGTGAGCATGTTTGGTATTCAAAAAGGGGTCCGGCCTCAAAAGCAGGTTTAGTGGACGTGCTTACCTAAAAATCAATGTGTGTTTAGCCTCTTCTTTTTTTTTATTGTGGTGATTGTTTGGAGACGCTTTGACAACCGTACATGAAAGACAGAGTTCGCTGGCGCTGAGGCCTGGACTCAGAGGCTGCGTTCATCAGGGTGGTCTTCAAGTCCAGTTTATGAAACACTGAAAAGAAGGACAGCTTGATGGATTAGGACAAATCTACTTCGAAACCAACAATGCTCTTAGTCGATGGAAGAGAGTCATATTCTAACTTTGACATTTTAACAAAGTCTCAGCTTTGTTGCCTTGTTGCTATTATTCTTTCAGTGTGAAGTTACATTTCAAAATTGCACATGGTTTGTTTGTGTGTGTGTGTTTGTGTGCGTGTGTGTGTGTGTGTGTGTCAGATAAAATACAAGGTGTGTGGATCCACTGCTGGTGAATCTTGTTGACGGTACATTTTTATTTATGGTCTCGGGTTCTTGTTCCACTCGGGAGCGGCTGCGGTACAAACAACGCATACTTGTAAAAGTTGGTACATTGGTCCAGTCTGTCTGGTTCCTAAGTGTTTACACCAGACGAACGGTCCTCCAGGAAACATTTTTTCTGCCCGCCCGTATGTTGTTCATTAGTTGCGGCGTCGAAAACCTCCCGAGACGTCCAACAATTTCTTGTCCGAAAACTTGCTTTTTGTTAATAAGAGATATTATGCTTTTGGTTAGATTCAAATGAACAATAATAATTAATTAACAGTACAGTAATCCTAGTGTAATTTGGTAAAAAAAAAAAAAAAAAAAATCATCACTGCACATTGCAATTTGCACTTTACATTGCAATATCAGTCATTTTTGTATATGTTGGTACTTTCTTTTGTGTGTTATTGTATTTCTGTCGTTTTTGCTCATGTACTTCTATTCATTACATGTTGTATTTCATACTAGTTTATACTCAGAAACAGTGTGGACAGCAAAGAAAGAATTTCATTGCACGAAGAAACTTGTTTGTCTTGCTGCACATGACAGTAAAGACCTTGAATCTTGAATCTTTGAATCTTAAAGGATAATGAACACGACAGAAATATATATATGTATATATATACATATATATATATATAAACACATTGTTTTAAGTCATGAGTAAGTTCAGTTCAGTGTTGTTTTTCGAAGACTTGTCCTCTTTGACGAAACACCATCGGTGGTTCTTAGACGCAACACGCGGCTCTCACACACCGCACCCTGGACGCACTGTCCCTCATGCTCACTCAAAGCTGTGCAGAAAGAAATCCTATTTCTGTAAAGTGCAGCTGGAACTGCAGATATGAGGCTGAAGTGATGCGAGGTGTATGTGTGAGGGTCAGGGCACCCAGACTGATGCTGTGTTCTCACACATCTGCGTGTGTGTGTGCAGTTCTATCTCCCTGACCTGTCTGGCCTGGAGGTGGTGTGCACGATAAGCCACTTTCCCTCCTCTCAGTGTCCTCACAGGCAGACTTTTTACCACAACATTCCCACACAACGTGATGGGAAGGCGGCTTTCTGTTTACAAACTCAAAGACCTCTTTGTCTGAGTGGCTCAGATGAGCTCAGGTCTCTATGAAAATGTTCTGCCCGATCACGCGATAAAGATTTCCTGTCGTCCTGTGGTGGCGCGTTAGGTACCTGGCCAAGCTGTCATCATTGGGAAGCATCAGGGACGAGGAGACATGCGGAAGGTTACGAGGCCTCATCCAAAGACAGGTAAAGTTTCTGTCGACATCATACAACATGCAACTTAAAGCCTCCGTTTTTATTAATCATTCAGATGGTTATAGAGAAGATAGAACAGGGGTGGGCCAACTTTTTGACTGGTGGGCCACAATGGGTTCTAAAATGTGACAGAGGAGCAAGAGCATACTGATGGAGTGTTTAGGTGACCGACCTCTTAGGAGAAAAACATATATCATGGCATATGTAGAAAACGTGCTTTCACTGAAAATGAACCAAAGCAAAGTTCCAGCAAAATCTTCTTTGAAGTCTTTGAAGCCCCAAGGTATTTAGCTCTTTATTGACGTGACTCTTGAAACGCTGAAAAATGGATGACATACAGTTATTTTATGACTTACTGACAATTAATATAATTTCTTCAAGTTCGGCGGGCGGGATTAAAAAGTTTGACAGGCCACATATGGCCCCTGGGCCCATGTCTAAGGGTCTATTAACATGGCTAAGTATTGCAAAGTTTGCAACAAAAAAAACCCCACAGTGACAGTGGCCTAGTTGTAGAGTGTCCACCTGGACACCAGGGGTCTCAGGTTCCATTTCCAGACTGGCCACACTTAGAGGGTTGTGTCAAGAAGGGCATCGGACCAAGAAACCCATGCCAAACTAAAAGTGGCGCCCCCTAGAGGGAGCAGTGGGGAAAAAATGTGATTTGCTTTCCTTTAGCTACGCTTTTTAGATCGGAATTGATCGTTTTTTGGGGGGGGTTTTCTGTTTTTTTTCTTCCTTCAGGTGCAAATCTGTAAGCGCAGCGTGGAGGTGATGGACGCCGTGCGTCGCGGAGCCCAGCTGGCCATAGACGAGTGTCAGTTTCAGTTTCGCAACCGTCGATGGAACTGCTCCACTCTGGAGACCATGCCAGTGTTTGGCAAAGTGGTGACCCAGGGTAAGACTGCAGATGCCCCCGTCGACCCCAAACCCACCCCACTGCCCCTGAAAGCCACCCCACTCTCCCTCTCTGTCCTCAGCTAGTTCACAACACAGCAGCAGACTCAAACTCCCAAAAAACAAAGCAAACCTTTCAGTTGGCATTTGCAAAGAGGGCACAGTGGTGCATCTTGCGTGTTATTTTCAAGTGTGGGGTATTCTTTGTTTCACCCCCCACCCCCCCCCCTTCCTTTTTTTTCATTTTGCATGAGCTCCATCGTTAGCAGCCATGTGGCAACACTGAGGATTAAGTGCATTCTTTATCTCAAACACAGCGTTTGCCAGTCAAAATGTTAAGTTGTTTAGTTTCAACGGAATAATGTGATGTGTGTGTGTGTGTGTCTGTCTGTGTGTGTGTGTGTGTGTGTGTGTGTGTGTGTGTGTGTCAGGCACCCGTGAGGCAGCCTTTGTGTACGCCATCTCAGCCGCCAGTGTGGCGTTTGCGGTCACGAGGGCCTGCAGCAGCGGAGAGCTGGAAAAATGTGGTTGTGACCACAATGTTCATGGAGTGAGCCCAGAGGGTAGGTTCCTCTCTTTCCCTCTGTCTCCGTGACTCCATCTGGCGAGCACAAAGGAGGACAAGAGAGGCCCACAGATCCAGAGTCCTTTTTAAAACAATATTTTATATAAACTGTTAATTCTGTTTTTTGTTGTTTTTTTTGTTTTTTGTTCTAAAGGCACAGATATGTACCGTTGATACCTCAGTAATTATGTAGCCATGTTTCTTATAATTAACTGGGCCACACACACACACACACACACACACTGCAACTGGCGACCACAGAAAAACCAAAGAGCAACAAGGCAATACTGATGATTTATCACCACTTTTGTGCATCCGTCACCAAATGTTTTTTTTTGTTTTGTTTTGTTTCCCCTGCAGGGTTCCAGTGGTCGGGCTGCAGCGACAACATTGCGTATGGAGTGGCCTTCTCTCAGTCCTTTGTGGACGTGAGGGAGAGGAGTAAAGGCCAGTCTTCCAGCCGGGCTCTCATGAACCTGCACAACAACGAAGCCGGCAGGAAGGTAACTTAGTTTTTAGTCCTGTTGCTGTTGTATGTCAGGCCTGTGCTTCAAAAACCCAGAACAACTCTACTAAAGATACAGTGATTATATTTGATGCTATATTCTTATGCCACGGTTTCCAAGCAACTTGCTTGCCCTCTTCAACATGTCTGTGGAAGGTGTCCAGCCTTATTTGTTTTACTTCCATGTTGAACCTGTGTCCTATTCATGCTAGAGGGTAGGCATAAGCCCGGACCCTGCACAGAACGCTCCATTGTACCCTATGCAATATGAAATGCATCCTAAGTTGGTGGTTGTTTTTTTTTCTAGAAAACATTTGTACAGCTCTTTCCATAAAGCTTTGAGATCTCACAAACGATGGCATATGCTGCGGTCCATGCTAGCTTGTATCTCGCTGCTACAGCTAGCTACAGTCTGTTGACTTTTGTGACGCTAGTCTCCAGAATGAAGTCTGTGGGAATGGCACGCTCCACTCATGAGAAATAGAAGAGTTTGACGAAACAAACCATGTGGATCTACCTCCAGATTTCTCAGTGGACAGACAAACAGGGCCCAGCAGCGCACATGTACTCCAACAACAGCAGGAGGCTACGTGTGTAGGCTACAGTCCAGGGGCTCTGCTGTAGTTGGGATTAGGATGCAAAGTTTGACTGCTGCTGCTCAAGGCTGAGCGGTGTTGATGATTCGGTACATAAACAGATGAGGTTTTAACCGACCAAACATTCGGGACAAACTCAGTCACCCAGGTAGCAGCTGATAATCTGGAATCTTGGAGGATAAGAGTCTGGAAGTGCAGCTGTCAGCTGTGGGCTACTGCTAACTTGGCTGAAGCATGTTTGGAGGGTCCAACCCCCCCCTCCCCCCAACACACACACACACACACACACGCGCGCACACACACACACACACACACACACATTGCTGTAACAATCACTGTTATATCCGCTGCTGTTTGTTTCAATGAACAAAACTGAAATCCAAGTTTGGATTTGGAGCTGGACTCGTGGATGCACTTAATAACACACAGTCCGCAACCCAAGGCTGTGTCTCTTTGAATCATAGAGAATATAAACATATAACAGGAGAACTTTAGAAAAAGAGATATGAAGATCTGGAATGCAGCAAAGAGAAAGCACTGCAAAATTTTAATTAAAATGTAAATGTTTATTTGAAATGGATAAGCATATTAATGAATATTAGTAACCGTGACTATATAGTTCCCAGTACACACATCAAACTAAACTAAACTGAATCAAATGCTTTCAACAGAGGTCTATAAATAGCACGGCTTAAAGCAAGACAACAGCGCTCACATGTATGAATATGGACTTTTGATTTTGTCGTTTTTATTATTTGCTGTTATTTATTGTTATTTATAATTGCTGCTGAATCCACAAATGTTATCTATTTCCTCTTCTATTGTCGTTTAATCTGTGCTATTTAGAGAGGACGCCTATGGACTGGTGTCGAAGAATTAGCACGTATGCTCAGCATTGCTGTCCACTGCGTCAGTGTTAATGTATCTGTGATGTCCATCTCAAACAAAATATAAAATTCTCTGTTGCCCCTCCCCTGCTCCCTGCAGGCCATCCTGTCCCACATGCGTGTGGAGTGCAAGTGCCACGGCGTGTCGGGCTCCTGCGAGGTGAAGACATGCTGGAGGGCCATGCCGCCCTTCCGCAAGGTGGGCAACGTCATCAAGGAGAAGTTTGACGGGGCCACGGAGGTGGAGCAGCGCAAGGTGGGCACGGCCAAGGTGCTGGCGCCGCGCAACTCCCAGTTCAAGCCGCACACGGACGAGGACCTGGTCTACCTGGAGCCCAGCCCGGACTTCTGCGAGCGCGACCCGCGCACGCCGGGCATGCTGGGAACGGTGGGCCGCCAGTGCAACCGCACCTCCAAGGCCATCGACGGCTGCGAGCTCTTGTGCTGCGGCCGCGGCTTCCAGACGCAGCAGGTGGAGATTGTGGACAGGTGCAGCTGCAAGTTCCACTGGTGCTGCTACGTCAAGTGCAAGCAGTGTCGTAAGGCGGTGGAGGTGCACACCTGCCGGTGATTTTGTTTGTTTTTTTCAGGGTGTGGGGCGGGTGGGGGATTGAGCGCGGACAGAGAGAGAGAGAGAGAGAGGAAGGGAGAGACCCCTTGAGGCCGGCAGGATGAATTGCACCACCGTAACCAGCAGAATTATAATAATGATACTGATAATAATGGATTGGATTTATGTTGCGCTTCTCTGAGCGCTTTTACATTGAAGCCATTATTCATTCATACCACATTCACACTGGTGGTGATGCTGAGCTACGTGCGCAGCTGCAGCTGCCCAGGGCCCGACCGACTGATGGAGGCGCGGCTGCGAATCATCGTTCACTCACCTTCCTACAAGCCAGCGTGGGGAAAAGTGTGGAGCGGGATTTGAACCACCAACCTTTCGGTCGTTGGACTACCCGCCCGACTATAGTCGCCCTCCCAGAACTGCACACGCGGAGGAAGGCGGAGCAGCACGGAGCACTGGCTCTCAGCTGTGCCTGCTTCCCCTGTTGAAGAGTGGCGCCGCCCTGCTGGCGACGGAGCGGAGAGCTCATTTTCTCTGCCGGTAGATTATGCATGAGGTTAATCTAGTGGAACAAACTGAAGCAAGTCTGTCTTTCACTTTCGCCTTGTCTCTTGTGCTTCCCTCCCTGTTGTTGGTGATGATGATGCTCCCTGTTTTGTTTTGTTTTTTTTGTTTTTTTTTTTGGAATGTTTAACTTATTTGTTCAAACTGTTCAGACAAAAAAAAAGGGACTAAAAGGGAGAAAGTTTGAATTTGTCACAACAGGAACGACAGACTGGTCCAAAATATGTTGTGGCTGTGAGTTGGGGGGGGGTCACAACCACGCGGGCGGGGATGAAAGAGAAGAGGAGGGTCGTTCAACCCTCCGTCACTGCTGCTGCTGCTGCTGCTGCTGCTGCTGCTGCTGCTGCTGCTTTTAGTTATTCGGACTTTATTTCGTTTTTGTTTTTTTTTTGTTTTTTTTCGAGAGCCGGATGTCCAAGAGGGAGAGGAGTCCGTCTGCTGCCGACGGAGAAGCCTGTCACAGATGGACTCCCTGTGACTCTTCATTTTTTTCCTCCACTCCCCCATGTTTGCCCGTTTTCCGACGCTGCTCCGTGCTGCCCTCTGACCTCTCTGTCAGCTGGTTCGGCTGTCCTCCCCGAGAAGGCTGTGAGACATCGGCAGGGGATGTGAGAGTGTCACACAGAGAAGACAACACACACACACACACACACACACACACACACACACACACACACACACACATTTGTAACTCAGCTTTCTTTCGCGGGCAGAAATCCAGTTGAAACCATCAGGTGAGATTTCAGATGCTTTTCCATGTATAGAGCGTAAACACACACATAAAGATACTAGAGGGTTGCTGAGCATGTCCACCATGCATGATGACTGAAGCACTTTCTCTCCAAGCGCACATAGAGCCCTCGCTCCACATCAACACGCACACACGCACACACACACACACACACACACACACAGGCAGACATATTTTTCCATGCCACTGTGAGGACTCCACTTTGTCTTGTATCACCACCTTAAAAACCCAGCTTTCCCTATAATAACGTGCTGTCAGTATAAAGACAAACTGTAGATCTGTAAAGACTTATACACTGAAGAAAACTATACTGCCTATGAATGTATGTTAATACAGAATATAAAGATAACTGCTGTCGTCACTTATTGCAACGCAAAACCACATGCAACTGTGTTTCCAACTGGCAACTCTGTGTGTGTGTGTGTGTGTGTGTGTGTGTGTGTGTGTGTGTGTGTGTGTGTGTGTGACAAAATGTGTTGAGAAAAGCACAAAGAAGACAGAAGGAAAGATGGAAAGTGAAAGGAGCAACTCATTTTCAGCCCCTGGGCCATGCCACACACACACACACACACGCACACACACACACAGACACACACACATGCAGCCCTACAGACAGACATCCACACATTTCAATAAAATTGTCCATTTCCTGTGTCTTTCAGCTGCATTATTACGTGGCCACAGAGTGCAGTGCCATGCCAGTGTGTGTGTGTGTGTGTGTGTGTGTGTGTGTGTGTGTGTGTGTGTGTTGTGTGTGAGGTACATTCCACCCCGAGCGCCTCCACCCCCCCGGCTTCAGACACCCTCAGCCATCATTTACACGGCAGTTATCACTCTGCGGCGGTGTGTTCTAAATGGCTGCTTGGAGCCGCGGCGCTGCCGTGATTAAAAGTGCTCGGTGGAGTGAGTTTCGAAGGAGTGAAGCAGAATCGCCCGTCCTCTCAGAGACCTCCTGGTCTGGGGGCCACGGTGGCAGGAACATCAGGCTGGAGAAGGGATTACACTCAAATGCAGCCCACATGGCACAAGATTTTCTCCCCTCCTCCACCTCCTCCACCTCCTCGCGTCTCCCCGCTGCTTTCTTTGCTGTTTCTCACCCACAATTCGCTAGTTTGCGAATCCCCCACAGACAGAAGACGAGGTTAAGACAAGATTTATGATCTGATTATGGTTGGCACATTAGATTGACTGATTGATTGAATAATTGATCTGTTTATTTAAGTGTCAAAGATGATTGCTGGCCAGCCCTCACATGCGCATTAGATGGATAGATAGATGGATGGATGGATGGATGGATGGATGGATAGATAGATAGATAGATAGATAGATAGATAGATAGATAGATGTTCCATCATCAGTAATTCTTAAACTGAACATGACTTCTGCGCTGGAACAAGCGTTTCGGAATGAGTCATTGCAAACAGCATGTGTGGACAACATTAGGACCAGGATAGTCTCAGGTCATATTCACACAGCCGTCAGTTGCATTAGCTATCAACAGCCCCATCTCTGTTTAGGATAACTCACGGCTTAAGCTACAGCAGCTAAACATTGTAGTGATTTAAAGTAAATAATGTTTGTTCCATCATTTTTGCATTTCAGTAATGCACTTCACGAAGAAGAAAAAAACTAAAAGTGGGAAAAAAAAACTACTTCTACAATGTACAGAAGCAGAAACCTACAGCTCTGCTGAAAGTAACTTTCGACTGGGAAAGTAGAGCAGCAAGCTGGAGCTTGTCAGGCTGGTAGGGCGGCTCTTACAAAACCCTGTCTGCCTCTGGTTTTTATGTGTACTTTGGAAGTAATCAACAGGTTCTTAACAGGCGGTCTAACACCAGTTAGTCAGGGCTAAAGAAATTGCGGTCCATATGCTGGGGTCCAGACTGTGAGGAGCATTACAATAATCAGCAAAATAACAAAAATATGTTCCACTTGGGCTCCAGCAATTCACCGTTAATCCTTCTTTAAATGCAATCATCCTCGCGAAATCAGAAAACTCATGTACGACCCAGTTCTTGGAAGAGGAGCACTGCGCATTCTGTTTTTTGTTCTCTCTGATGGCAACAGCAACAGAAACACGTCTGAAAAGTAGTAACATATCCAGCAAACTAACCTACTGAAATGCGTCAATTTCAGTGCCAAGCTAGCTCCAATAGACTGACAGCAATCTGAAATGGTTCTGCAGTCTATGGCGAAATGACTTTAGTCCAAATGTGAGCATTGAAAGGTCGTCAACGATGGAGGAATTGGCAGAGAGGCCAACGCAGAAGTGGCAAAGACCTGCGTTCTAGTTGGCCAGCAGGGGGGGACCACCGAAAGTGGTTGCAAAAAAAAAGACTTGAACTGACTGACTGTCAGTCTTGATTTCATTCTTCATTTCTTTGTTCAGGTCGCCATTAGCTTCGACCGCTGTGGTCGCTAATCCTCCTGGGGTACACAGTCAGGGAGCACAAAATTCAGTCAAAGTAAAAGAAAATAAACAAAATGAAATAAATAAATAGGCCGGGAAGTCCTTTTGGTTCAATGTGGTCTAAATTTGAGTAAAAATGGCCTTGAAATTGTGGGCGTGGCTACATTTTTGTAGCCAGGGGCAGACGGCCTAACATTCGGGTCAGTCATAATATATTAAAATAATATATATATAAATAATTTATCAGAAGGCTGCCAATAAAAGGAATTGGCCAAAGCCCTAAGGGTTATTTTGGCCTAACCTGAACCATCATAGGATTAACTAAATAATTCACAATAAAACATCAGTACTAGTACATCATTAGAAAAAACACACAATAGCTTAAACTGAAGAATCAAATTTCATTGTAACCTTTGATAATTTTGAATTTTTAAAGTCTTTTTGAAAACTAACATAGAAGCACACATCTTTATTTCATCATTTAGTCCATTCCATAATTTTACACCTAAAACTGACACACATCTGTACTTGAGATTTGTTCTGACTTCGTGAGTTTCAAACATTAGCAATCCCCTTAAGTTCTAAATCCTCTGCCTTCGCTTAAACATATTTTGAAAACAGGAATTTTCTTATTTACCAGTCGAAACATAATTTCTAATGCTTTTGAATATACAATATACTGAAATATTAATATGCGTTGGTATCCAACTTCATTTATTACCCTAACAGCTCTTTCCTACAGTTATTATAAATATTGGATCTAGGTTCGTTTCATATGCATTTTCCCAAATTTCAACACAGTATGTCACATAAGGCGACACAAAAAAGGAAAAGAAAGAAAAGAAAAGTAGGCCCTGTGATGAACTGGCGACCCTGCCTTCGCCCTATATGACAGCTGGGATGGGCTCCAGCAGAACCCTGTGACCCTGAGCTCGGGAATAAGCGGGTCTGGAAGATGAATGAATGAATGATGTTTTATGCGAGGCTTCCGGACAAAATTTTTCGTCTATTATTACTCCCAACAACTTGGTTTCCTAAACTCTTTCAATTTCAACACTATTTAAATTCACTTTCACCTCAGTGTTAGTCCTCCTACCACCAAATAACATACATTTAGTTTTCCTTTCATTTAGCAATAGCTTATTTAAAGCAAACCATTTGTTTAACTTTGCCAATTCTATTTCTACAGATTTGAACAACTCCTTGATGTTCTCTCCAGAACAAAATAAATTAGCATAATCTGCAAACATATTTTAATGTATTGCTTACGGTAAAAAAAAATATTGTTTATATAAAGTATAAATAACTTTGGTCCCAAAACTGAGCCTTGTGGAACTCCACAGGCGTTATCAAGACATTGTCAAGAGTAGAGAGCATTGAGATCCAGACAAGACCAAGACTGTATATATCAAAGAAAAATCACAGCAAAACAAAAAAAAAATGATGTATCTTTTTTAAATTCAAGTCTGCTTCAACATTTAAGGGCATTAAGGGAACAGAACAGCAAGGTATCTTTCAATACTTTTCTTGAACATCTTGCTGCCTTGCCAGCTATTTTGAACCAGTTAAAAAAAAACATTTTTTTTTTGCTTGATAAAATTAAAAATAGATTAACTAGGAATAAGGTGGTGTGTCACTCTGGGATTGTCATCGCAGCGTTGGCTGAGTATTGACTGAGTCTTTTGATCAAAAATCCGTCCGGTCCAAGATCGAGACTTGCCTCAGATTCCAAATTGAGACCAACGCCCTTACATAGTAGTCTGGAGACCAGGACCAATCTTGAGTACTACGACACTTAACGTTTGCAGTAAGTCAATGTAATACTTTATTCACCTGGTGTGCTGGTATCAACTACTGCGCTCACTCAGTTCTTCCCCTCGAATGCAGCGACTTCAAGCAAACCTCGAGGTCCCGGCGTTGCCTGTCGTCCGGCCTCCTCTGCCTGTGTGGGTTGTGGGTCCAGTGAAGGGTTAATGTGCAGGTTGGCTTGAAAATAATGCCCTCTTGCTGTTGGAGGCCAGGAGAAGACTGGCTGTGGCCCAGGGCCTGGCCCTCCCAGTCCTCGCTCAAACTCCCAGATCTCTTCAGCATACTTCTTATATTAAAAGAAAACAAGTTACACAAATGAGACAGATGGTTCTTGTTTGTGATGACAGTTGCAATTCTTTCTCCTCCTCCTGCCCTGCCACCCCCCGCCCCCTCCCTCCTGTGCCTTCTCTGCTTTGCCTCGGTGTCTCCACTGTGTTCTGCAGTGTTGTGTAATGGGAACAGCGGGGGCCCAAAAATGTCGTCCTCTCTGCCACCAGGATGACCATGGGGCCTCCACGGCTTCATAAATTGGTGCCATGCAATCCTTTTTTATTTTGTTTTGTTTCTTTTTTTTTATTGTTGTTGTTGTTGTTTTTGTTTGTTTTTTTACCCCTGACTCTTGTGGTACCAGTCAAATGGTGGACCCACCGCCACGGGGGGAAACTTACCGAGGAATAAAATATGGGGGTTGGTGGCTGATGACTGAGGTGTAATGAGCGGGGTGACCTGCATGTTATTGTCTACATTCCCCAAATTACACACTGAGCTCCGTGGGACACGACAGACAGACAGACAGACAGACAAGAACCTGAACAATCAGCTACAGACAGAAATAAAACTGTAGCCTTCATTAGAATAGAGTAGAATGGAATGCCTTTGGGGAAATTTGCATCATATACAGTGCAAACACTTAAGGTCACTGCAAACACTTAATTAAAAGGACATAAAGAAGCACTTGATTAAAAAGAAATAAAGAAGTCAAATAAAATATTATAAAGTAAGAAAGAAAAACAAATGTTTACATCTGTATGGACGGTAGGATTATTTGCAAGCAATTTACATAAGAATGAAGATTCAAGACCCGGATCATCCATCCATCCATCCATCCATCCATCCATCCATCCATCCAGCTAACATCTCCTGCTTATGTGGGATTCCAATGTGAGCAGGGCTAAGCTGGGTTCTCTCCAGACACTTTGAAGCTCCTCCTGAGGGCCTCCTTTTGCATTTTGCAGCCAGATGGGACGAGCTATATTTGAACTACCCGTTTCAAGTTTGGATCTTATATTCTGAGTCAGCCGTCGGACATTTGTTCTTTTTTTCTTTTCTTTTTTTCGTTTTTTTTTAAGAGGCGTCCTAGAAGAAACAAAACCATGGCATGCCAACGCAACTCTGCTTTGATTTGTTCTCATGCTAAAACATTCCACCTTGTGTATGTCTGAACTCCTGCCTGGTCTGAAGGAGAATCCATCATCTGTCACTGCTCGCAGTGTGTGGCTTTGGTGAGATGTTGAGCTCGGTGTGATTCTATGTTTTTACAAAAAGCCACCTTGTACCACATGACAAAAAATCTATTTATATATATGTTTTTAAAAAGCCCCCAAAAATGTAAAATAAAAGACTATATATATATATATATATATATATATATATATATATATATATATATATATATATATATGTACATATATATATGTAATAACAAGAAATTATCCTATGAAAGATTTTATTCGGCAGCATCAATGAACTTGAAATCAGACAAAAACTTTCATGATGGTGATGATAATAATAATAATAATCACTATTGTTGTTGTTGCTATCAGAATGTCATCCATTAATTCCTTCTAGCATCTGGTCCATGATGCGCTGGAATATTTCAGGCGCACACTTGGTCCCGAAGGGCAGTCTCAGCCATCTGAACCTCCTCATCGGAGTGTTAAAAGTCAGGATGATGCTTCATCCAGCTCTATCTGGAGGAACCCAGACTTAGCATCCAAGGTGGAGCATACTGCTGCACCGGGTATGGTTGAAATCACTTCTTCTGTGGTGCACATTGGGTAATGTTCCCTTTCGATTGCTTTGTTTAAGTCACTTGGGTCACTACAGATTCTTATCTTATCTTGTCCAACTACCATAGAACTGAGCCACTCTGTGGGCTGGTCCACCTTTGTGATATATCCATCTCTCACCATCTCAGCCACTCTTGTACTTTTTCTCTGAGTGCCCAAAGTGGCCACCACCGAGCACTCTCACAAGGCATTGTGGGTATCTTGCCCAGGGACAAAACCGCTGGGACGGAGTGGGTTTCAAACCACCAACCCTTTGCTTATTGAACGACCTGCCCTACCTCCTGGGCCACCGCCACCCACGTCATGAGCAAAAACGTACGTTCAAACACAAAGCTTATGTTTATTTATTTTAATAGACACGGTTAAAATGCCTTGAATTGGTCTCAGGGAACCAATAACATCATTTTTTTAAATTTATAATTGTATTGATACAGACTAATGAGAATTGTCAAATATATTTCACAAGCAGCAGCATCTTCATAGATAGCTGTCTCTCTTTCTCCCACGCACACGCACACACACACACACACACACACACACACACAGAGGGGAGAGACGCTCTGTGAAAGTGACAACATACAAGCGAGCAGCTGAGAAGAGATTTGTCTGTCACAGCTTCATCGGGGGAAGATGCTGGTACGGGAGATCTCAGTGCACTTAGCTCACAATAACACACAACACACACACACACACACACACACACACACACACACACACACACACACACTCTCAGTGGTTGCAGCCAAGTGTCTGTCATCGGCAGGATTTGAACTGAACTGCAGAGAACTTTCCTTTAACACCTGGACATTACGTACACACACACACACACATGCACACGCGCACGCGCGCACACGTGCACGTGCATGCGGGTGAAAGTTGGTTGGAGCTTGTGTGTCACATGTATCTATTAGCCAAAACCAACCTGCCGTGTCCAAACAGTCCTTGCAGTGACCAGCAACTGCGTCACTTGATGGTTTTCTGCTTGTCAGAACTGCACTCTCTCACTCCCTCACTCACTCACACACACACACACACACACAAACAGGGGGTTTTCACAGAGGACACTCACGCGCATGCACACAGACACACAGTTGCTTTTCAGAATGGAAAAGGAGTCACGACAAGGAATCAGATGAGTCCGTTCAAGGGTGAACACGGGTGTGAAAGGCAGCAACCCTGGGAGTGAGACGGTTCACACCACGTGGACTCCATTGAACAGCAGGAACAGTCGAAGCTTCAGTTTGTGTATGGCTTAGTAGGCACTACTGTGTTGTTGTTTCCTTCACTTTACAGCTGATCTATCACCTCACTACAAGTCTCCCAGAGAGCCACTTCACAAACTTCAACACTGCTGCTCCAAAGGCTCTGGTTTAACATTTGAAGGGACCTACGTGTCTGAAATGTCCAATCCAATGTTTTTCATTGGATGAAGTTACTTAAAAAAAAAACTAAAAAAAAAAAAACTAAAGGATTCTGGAAACCTCTGTGTTTGAAGCTCTGATCTGCTGAGGTTCATAATCACAGTTTATATGAGAGAGATGTGAAATCAGATAACAGGGATTAACATAGCAGTGTGATTTCTTCTTGTTATAGATGCTCCCACATTCCGTGGGGCTTTTAATTCATCAGAGGCTTTTCTTTAAAAATAAAAAATAAAAAAAAATGTGTGTGCACGCACCTTTGCTCGGCCGTCCAGCCTTGAGGAGACGCTGCACCGGGCTGAATGCTGACTGGACGACGTCCTCCACCGAGGACAAAACATTCAGACTTCATTTGTCAAACAGCATGAAGACCAATAGAGGCCAGGTGGTGTTTCTCAGCGTTTCATGTGTGGATGGAGGAAGCAGCAGACCTGTGTGTGTGTGTGTGTGTGTGTGTGTGTGTGTGTGTGTGTGTGTGTGTGTGTGGGTGGGTTGGGAGGGAGTGGGGTAGAGGAATGCCCCTTCGTTCAGCCTGCATGATAATTAATGGCTGTCAGTGTCTCTTTAGCAGAAGGAGCTGCTGACAGACAGCTCTCCAGAATGTGTGAACACCAGTTGGATGAGGCAGCGGGCAGCAGCAGCAGCAGAGTTGATGGTTGGGGGAGGGGGTGGGGGGTGGGGGGTGCAACCGCCACATCCCTCTTTAAGACCTAGGCCACTGAAAGCCACCGGGGTAACTCACCTCATTGGCTGCCACTTATTTTTTTGCAAAATGGTAGGACATTCCAACTAAAGAACTAAAGTGAGAAGTGATCTTTCAACACCGGCATTAACCACAATGATTTGCAGTTGTGGTTTCAGACACCAA